>NC_079514.1:42195569-42495569 GCF_000801105.2 Raphanus sativus | reverse complement strand
AGAGAAAGCAATTAGGGAAGTTATTATATTATTAACTGAGAAACAACTAAGATAACTGAGCTTACCATTCCTGAGCCAATCAAGTACTGAATAGTCTTCTCGATCTGCCTCATGTCAACACGGCCAGACAAGTAAAGATACTTATTGAGAAGATCACCATGTCGGTTCTCCTCTGCAGTCCAAGCTCTTGTCCAAACGGCCCATGAAGTGGGGCTAGCGCCAGTTTCATCTCTCACTCCATCCAAAGTGTTCAGCATAGTTTGGTAGGTAGGAAGCGCTTCTTCTGTGATCATGTCTCCCACCAAAACAACAAAGTAGTCATCAGGGAGCTCTCTCGCCCTCTCTCTTAGCTCTCTCACCTGATCTTCAAACCCGTCGGACGCAGGGTCGGGTAGGAAATCTTGGGGCTGCCACGACTTTTCGACGTCTTTGAGGTGAATTAAGAGGTTCTGCTCGGCCCAGTCTTCCATGGATTTGAAGATCTCGATCTTCTGGGGTGGCATGGAGTGCAAGACTTGAACGTGCACTTCCTTAGGTGGAGTGAATGGCTTCTTCAAACTCTCAACATCCCTGGATCAATCAAGAAAAAGGTATCATCAGCATTTGGTCATCATACTCCATTGAAACTATCAGAAAATGTCCTTATTTCTGATGCTCGCAGAGGAAACAATAACACATTTGATTACATTAGGAGGTAAATCCTTCATGTCTACATCTATAAAATAAAGTAATTTTGTGACCAATGAACATGTAGAAGTCTTTAAATGCAAAGACATATGCATCATCTTATGAAAGGATTGTGTAGTTCACAGCTGGCTCTTTACTTGGCAATGTGAATCAAACAAAGAAAACTTAGCAGGGAGTGACAAGGTAGAGAGACAAAATCAGATAGAGACAAGACAAAATCATTAAAAAAAAAAGCCAAATGGCTTTTAAAAACAGAGTGAACAAAGTTACAGAAAAAAGTGTGGAAACTTTTGGACGGAAACTATAGAGAGAGGCCACGAAGTAGGCATGCATAGACGTGAAGTCCAACGTAGTGTCTTTAAATAAAGAAAACAGACTTAACATTGATTCTACGTTTCAAGAATCTTCTCTCAGTGCAACAAGTGGACATGTACTTCACCATCAAAAAGACTATAAACTAAACATCAAAAAGCTGAAATTTTTGAAACATGCAAGAATATCAGAGAGTTGAGTAAGAAGCTAGTTGAATGTCACATACTTTAATGCCTCTTAAGTAATCTAAAGATCATAGAAAATAGTGTTAATCTTAACTGAGACCAGCCATTAGTAGAGCTTGATTACTCTATTCAGATTGGAAATCTAAAAAAGATTGATTACTCTAATACATGGATCAATCTCAGAGACACAGGAAACAGTGAATGAATCTAAAAATGGTGTGATGATGTTTTCATTTGAATCAGATTTATGAAAGAATAACATTTAATGAATCAATCTCCTGAGAACAGAGGATGGCCCCAGCCATGTTTTGTAACTAGACCCAATATTGAAAGCACATCCATTTCTTATCACAGTCGAGATTGATCAAATGTGAGTAAACAAGACTGAGACTAAATCGACAAAAGGTAGATCTCCATAATCAGACAAGCAAGCAGAACCAGGAAACACAGTAAAAAGGTAGATATTGTCAGTGGATATTGTATTGGAGAGAGAGAGAGAAAGAGACTGACTTGGCGCCAAGAGCAGGAGAAGAAGAAGAAGAAGCGAGGCAGAGGAGCTTGGGAGATCTGAATGTAGAGATTGGCGGACGAGCCGAGGAAGAGAATCTGTAGGGGTGAGTAGATGCCAAAAGGTTTAGCTTCAAAGCCATTTCCTTTCACAGACGATCGAGCTAGCTCTCTCTCTCTCTCTCTCTAGGCTAGTGGTGCTCTATGGTTCCGTTTTCTCTTAAGGTTCAGTCTCGTCCACAGAAAGGGAGATGCCTTTATGAAATAACAGCCGCCGAAGAGAAGACTCTCTTACTCTGAGGAGCCGAGAGACAGAGACAGATGGAAATAACAACAAAATAGTTTAAAATGGAAAAATGACGTCATCTATTGTGTCAACAACCACCCAAGGTTAGAAAAACAAATTCAATATTTTAAACAAAAATATTTATAAATACTATAGCTTTAAATGATACCTTTGAAACTTGAGAGTATGTATGTGTTAGAACTTAGAATCATGATTGGTGATTTTTCTTCAAAACCAAATTTTCAATACCATTCCACCTATGTATACATTTGCATATAAATAAAAATAAATTATATTCATTTGTATACGTTTGATACTCTCTCTTTACTAAACCCATCTTAGATGCAGACAAGCAACACACTAAGACTAAACACACAAACACATAAACCAAACGATGCATTTATAAGAAACAACAACAGAAAAAAACATTTAAGGTTAAGCAAAAAACAATCATTTGTAGAAGCAAACACCGTCAAATGTTTAAACCCTCATCAAACCTCCAGCAATCACTTTTTACCGTCCCACTGAAGTCAACGGTTCCGTGACTGTCAAGTTACCTCCAGACTCCATAGTCACGTCCACATCAAGCACGTTGCCATACATCTCATACCATCTTCCCAACTTCTCTGTTCTAACAATATCAAGCAGATTATCCGGAAGCTCGGTAACTCCCTCCAGGATCTTAACCACAGTCACCATATCCGGTCTAACCTCTTCAGCCTGGTGCGAACACAACACTCCTAACTTCAGAACAAGCTCGAGCTCTCCTTTGTCATAGTCTCGTCTGATTCTTTCACTAGCCGCCTCTATGATATCACCGTTCTCCCAACGGTTAATCGCCCAATCAGCAAGAACAATCTCTTCGGGCTCTGCTCGTGGCTCAAACAGTTTCCTACCGCAAGAAACTTCTAGCATGAACACACCAAAGGCGTATACATCTGTTCCCGTGGTTGGTCTTCCCGTTCTCATGAGCTCTGGTGCCATGTACCCAAACGTTCCAGCTACTCTAGAGGTCTGAGCTTCATGTCCTTGTTCATACAGCTTAGCTAATCCGAAATCTCCAAGACTTGCATTCATCTTGTCGTCTATTAGTACATTCGCCGGCTTGATGTCTCTATGAATCACAACTTGTAGCCACTCGTGGTGGAGATAGGCCAGCGCGGATGCAACGTCTTTGATGATCTTGAAACGTTGCGTCCAAGAAAGCTCTTCTTGATCTGAATCTGATCCTCCTCCATAGAGGTACCTGTCTAGGCTACCATTGGGCATAAAGTCATAAACCAAGTAGAGCTCTTCTTTGTATCTACAGTAACCAAGAAGCCTGACTAGATTCGGATGTCTAAGACGACCGATGGTAGCTATCTCGGCCAAGAACTCACGCATCCCTTGAGTTGAGTCGTGCGAAACACGTTTCACAGCAATCTTTGCGTTGGAACCTGGAAGTGTGCCTTTAAAGACCTGACCAAAACCTCCTTTGCCTAGAAGCTGTTTGAAACCGTTTGTGGCTTTGAAAAGCTCTTTGTAAGCAAACCTATGAGGACCACATTCGATCTCCCATTCCTCTAAAACCTCCATAACCTTCATATGTCTCTTGTAGAAGAAGAAACTCAAAGCCGAAGCAACCAACGCAGCAAAGAGAGCCAAGGCCAAGCCTGTCCCCAAAACTATCAGAGCTACCTTGGTTTTTGTAATGGGATATGATGGAAACGTTGGTATCCCAAAGTCAAGATTTGGAACAGTGATGTAGCCGTTGATGAACCATATCCACATGTAATGCATTGCTCCAACCGAGCCTGTAGAGGCTGAGAAGCCTGCATACATCTTGTCCAAGAAGTAAGGTGAGAGATCTTGGTTCAAAGAAAGAAGTGGCTTCTTAGGGTAATAAGCCTCCTCTGGTGATGATAATGTGACATTGATCAGTGTGTCCTCGTGGCTATACAGAATGGTGACTCTGAGTAGGTTTCCACTGATCAAAGAAATGTTTCTGAACCGACCCTCTTGATCATAATAACCAGCTGGAGCAGATGCAATAGACTTCATGCCGTTTATGTTGATACCGACATGGTTGTCATTAATGTCGCCAAACTCATCATCTTTGTTTATGTCAAGCTCAACAGCAAAGATATGATTCGAGGTGTTCCCGTTGTTTGCTTCGTTGAAGATTCCAAGGTAGTGATCAGCAGATGCATTTGTGATTCCTCTAATGGGAGAGATTACAAAGGCCATACCGTGAGAGCCTTTGTGCTTATGCTGAGGGACAATAGCAAAGAAGAAGGTGACAGAGAAAGATGTCATGGTACCGTTGGAGTTCTTGAACGGGAGTATCTCGTCTTGGAAGGCTTGACCATATGTGTGCTTCTTGGTGCTCGTTAACGTTCTGAAACCTTTGACGAATCCGGCTGATCCCTGCATAATCAGCTTGCCATGGGTGTGTTCAGTACAACAGAACAGAACAAGGATCAAGGAAAAGACCTGTGATAGGATTTGACCAGCCATGATCATTGATGGATTGAAGAATTAGAAAATGAGAAAAATTCAATTGCTATAAATCATTTATGTCCTGGAGAGCTAGTTACGCTGCAGAGTCAACGTTCGTGGTGTCCACGTCCTCCATGGATTATGGAATAACACAAGAGCTGGTCAAATATAAATACTTTAAAGGTTCTGTTAGAAGATAACATTATATGCATTAATAAATTATAAATGGTCGATACTGCATACAGTTGTCATTCAAACATTTTGGTCCTATGTAAACCTGTTTCTTCAATATCATTACCAGAATCTCATGGTCAAAAGTTCTACTTCAAAACAAATCCTCTGTCATTACAGTAGCACTCAAAATCAACACCACCCACAAATGAAACAAAGGTAACATAAAAAAGAACATGTTTCATCAAAAAGAGATCACACATATTTGTTAAACGGTTTCCTACCAACTGTAGAATCAATGCTCAAATGTCCTACCGATTTAACTGTCTTGTGCTTCTCAAGAACCACACTTACAGGTGAACCAGGACCTCTGTTGCTCATGAGCAATGATCCTTTGTTCCATCTAAACATATCTTTACCTTGTTGCGCTGGTGGATACGACACTCTCCTCTTCTCGCTGCTGACCGATGATGGTGTACCCATCACTCTCTCTTTTGGGTTGCTGTTTGGTCTAACTTTGGCCTTGGCAGAGACAGTTGGAGCCATGTAGCTTGGGAATGGAGGGCAGCTTGTGAGGCTGTCATCATCCTTGAAAGGAGAATCTCTTAGTCTTCCTCTTGAATATCTTGATGTGTGGAAGGGTCTGGATCGTGTAGACCTCGATGATTTGGGTGTGGAACTGTCAAAGTTGTCAAGCTTGAAATGGTGTTGGTTGCTTGACTGAGACAGAGGGCTTGGGCTTAGTCTTGTTGGTGTTAGCCTGTAATGGCTAGCAAGAGGAAGCTGTTGATCCCCCCAGTTCCACCATAGAGAGAGCCCACCTGAAGTTCCAACGTCCTGAGCAGACTTGGGTGTTACCTTGTGAGAGTATGCATAGGCCATGGATCTTTCCCTCTTGATGATTGCATCAGTTTTCCTCTGTGATCTCGCATCCCTTTCTTCTTTTGTCAGCACACTATCGTCCCAATGATCATTACCAGCTTCAGATGCAGACCGTTTTGCTTTGTCTTTCTCAACTTGTGTTTGGTTTTCAGATATTTTTGTGCGGTGTGACTGAATTTTTGATTGGACACGGACCAGTTTCTGCATGTACTTCATTGCATTTACTGTCTGCCGCTTCACGCTGTATCCTTTCACCACCCCTTGAAGCCTGACTAAACCTTTGAGAGCTCTGAAACTCCTCCTTGCCTGTTTCATCCAAATCATCAACAGTCACGAATATGGATGCTAATGTAATGGGATGAATCTTTAAAACAGAAACAAGAATGTGTGTATACGTACCGTGTAACCTCTGAAAGCTGCTTGAATCTTTGTTGCAGAAGCATGTTGGACCAAGAGAGTTGGCTCTGGTCTAGAAACAGTCTCCCCTCGCAGTTCTGCTCTTGTTGACGGTGGCTTAGGCGTAGTGGGTCTCGGAGTATCTAAGGTTGATGGTTCTGGTCTTGGAGGAGGCTCTGGTGAAGGTAGTCTTGGAGATTCCAATCTTAGTGGGTCTGCTCTTGGAGTAAGCGGCTTTGGAGGGAAGGCCTGTGGGGATGAAACTCTTGGTGAAGTTGGGCTTGGAGAAGGAGGCTTTATATGGTCATCAGCTCGTGGAGAGACAACTCTTGGTGAAGTTTGTCTTGGAGAAGGAACTACAGGCTTCAGAGGAGTACTGGAAGAGGCTGATGATGGCTTTGATCCATCAGGGGACTTCAGCGAAAGCAATATTGAAGAATCCAATCTTGGAAAGTCATCCCTAGGAGGAGGAGACTGTGGAGAAGCAGGCCTCAGAGGAGGAGAAGGAGAGGCTGAAGGTGGATTTGATCGATCATGAGTAGGAGGTCTGAAAACAAGATTGTGATCTCTCTCAGCTTCTGCCAAAATCTTTTCAATACTACTGGGCTCTCTGAAGATGGGAAGAAATGAACTGCTCTCTCCACGCTTTAGCTTCCCAAACCCTTTCTTCTTCTTTTCTTTCCCATTCTTTCTCTCTGCTTCCTCCTACAAAAGAAATGCCAGCCAGGAGCCAAAAGTAATCTTATCATCTAAAACTCTTTAAATCCAACACTCTTGCAGGCAAAAAAAAAAACTAAATTCCAGCAAACACTTATTGGAAGTAACCAGCTTACATAGCCGAGCTTCTCTTTGGAATGTGGACTAAAAGCCCTTTTGATTGCAGAAAACAAACTTCCTTTCTTCCCCATTTCTCCAACATTCCCTTACCTGTCACAATAAAAACATAACTCAATTTTTGTTGTACCCTTCTTTTTCTCTTTCAGACACATCAAAGGATGAACCTTTACGCTAGTCTTAAGATCTATGCATACAATTAAAACTGGAATATTTATTAGAAGCGTTTCTTACATATATTGATGGCTAGGATGTTGCAAGAAGCCACAAACAAGTTAGCATGATTGCTTTGTATCACTGACGATGAAGAACAGCTTCAGCAACAAACAAAAAAAGCCTATTACCTGCATTATTTAAATGAAACAGCAGTTACAAAAGACCCAAGAACTGAGATACAGAAACTGCCAAAAGAGAAAAGATATGTTACAAGTTGTTGAGCTTCCATGAAAAGGAAGTTTTAACTTGTTGAAAAACGTTAGGCCAACTATATATCTTCTCTTTAAATTAGGTAAACTGACTAAATCATCACAATTTTTTTTGCTTGTTTGATGCAGAAGACAGAGACGGAGACAGATTTAAGTGTAAAAGGTCTGAAATTTAGTATGCAGAATATTAGAAAATTGAAAGTTGAAAACTTTGCTTAGAGAATTTTTATCAGTAAGCAGACAACGACAACAATAAGAACAAGAAAAGACAGATCTTTTGAAACAATCCAGAAGACTATAAAGTGAAAAATGAATACTAAATCAAAGAGAACTAAAATAATTCACAAGCAACAAGAACTACATACCTTGGTTCTGAGAATTTTGGTAGCTCTACCTTCTTTTAAAGAGAGAGAGAGAGGCCACATAAGCAGCCAGAGAAGAAAAACTCTGGTCTGGTGATTTTCCTCTGTTTCCTCTATTTAATTGAAATTTTATAATGGCCATTTTAAGAAAACTATAGGGATATTAGTCTTCTAATCTTTTCTTTGTGTTTGTGAGTAAAATTACTTTAAAATTGTTGAAAAGTCTGCAACTTTGGATCTGGGACTAGTTGGTAAGAGATGATTTCAAACTTTTTCTTTCCTATTTTCTCTTACTACCTTTTGTTTTTGTTTTTGTTTTTTTTTTCTTCAGCTTGATTATAATCATGAAACAGAGGAATAGTTGGCCACTTTATCACTCAACCTTGGCCTACCATTTCTTTTACGTCATTGTAACCACAAACTCAAAAACTCTTCCCTAGGATACCAAACGGTAACACATAATATGGTGGATTGTGACTACTAGATTTTTATTGGATCATTTGATAGTCTATGCCAAGTAAAAGAAAACTTGATATGGTTTTATATGGAGAATAATATTTTCCTAGAAAAAAAGCTAAACAAATATTTAATAATAAATTTATTTTTAAAAAATAATTTTATACATGTTTATATGATATTAATTAATATTTTAAGTAAAATAATCATGCTAAATGGTACAAATTATATGTATAAATAAAAATATAGCTGTTTACATTTCTAAGTAAGTTTTTTGAATGTTTATAACTAAGTTTATCCACTCAAATTATACAGAGCAAAAATTATTTGTATTCATTGGAACATATTCAATCGAATCTTAAATATAGTACTCCTAATTATTTTCTTTCACGCTAAAAATTTTCTGAGAATGTTTCATCCGGTGAAAGATGGTTATTCAGCCTGTTCATCAATCATGCAACATCGCCACAGCCAAAATGATTTTCCATGCATATGATAAATCGAACCATTAAAACTTTAGATATCAAATTACTAAGATGAGATATTGAGTAAATTACTAATTGATCAGTAATTAACTGACTGGTAAATATTCTTCATGATTTACTCAATATCTCATCTATGTAATTTGAATGTAAGAACTATAAAGCTTAACAGATTTTGTAAATGAATAAACTATTTATTTATTTTTATGACAATGATAGAAACTCATATATGGTAGCATATGATAAATCAAACCATTCAAACTTTAGATATCAAACATGAAACTCCATAACTAAAGTTCTCTGTTATATTTGTCAAAAAAAAAAGTTCTCTGTTATTCATTTTACTTTATTTTTTTATTTTTTTGAGTGATTTTTTTTAAATATAAATATTATTTCAACCCGAAGCGAGAATATTAATTCCGGTTACAAACATGATTCAAACAAAATAACCCAAGTCAATGTATTACAGAACCGGTTTCGCCCATCCACTAAATCCGGCACATTCCACCGATCTGCTTTTAAAATTCTTAGGAATCGAGTACTGTTCTCAGCCTTCGACGATGACCACTTGGAAGTGAGATTCTCCTTATTGCTTCGGATGCCGGGATTCCCGATGTCGTCTTCGGAGTAGTTAGATCCCGGTGATATCCTCAATGCTTATAACCCTTTCTCTATTGGTAAACGTTCGGACGCAATAGAAAAGAGGATGAAGAGTACGTACCAGTGAAAATCGCTCCGAACCTCTGTTGATTTTATTTTTGTAACCAATACAAAGCTTTGCATGCTTTTACTTACGATGTTGATTTTTTTATAAACAATTTTACTTACGATATTGATATTTGCAACAACCGTAGCCTGAAAAAATAATAATAATAATAATAATAATAAGATAATGATTGAAGACTGACAGAGAAGAGTTACGTATTTTCTTAGAGAAGCTAACTCACTAGGATCAATAACGGTAATGAGACCAGAGCCTTCGAAGTAGCAATCCCTTTGGTGTCTTCCTTGAGCTTGATAATAAAGATTCATGGCGACAGAAGCGTGATTTAGAGAAATATTAGGATCATAACATGAACCTCCTTTCATAATAATTCCACAATTTACTATAGAACATGCAAAGTCTATGTTCTTTTGTAATCTTTCATTATCCGTAACATGGTTTGCTATACACCAATCTCCCTGCAACAAGAGCAAGTTCAAATGGAAAAAAAATTATATATGAGAGTGACTTTTTTTTACATTTTTACATTTTGTTTTGGAGTAATCTTACACATGAACCTGTGAATTTACTCTCATGAAATTTTCCGAAGAAAGGTATAAAAAGATGATTAAACAAAGAGTTATGTGTGCTTTAGGCATATTTGATTTTATGTGACGTCTGAGAACACTCTTCTACAGCTCTGTTTTGCCATTTACATTTAGATTTAAGTTTTCTTATATATGTAAAGAGAAACGTCCACCCAAAAAAAACATTTAAGTATTATATCTGTAACTTGGTAAATAAAATGGAATGTACGTTGTCCAAAAAAAAAGGTAAATAAAATGGAATTAGTGAACTAAAATGGAATTATTGAACTAAAAAGGAATGAAATAAAAGAAATGGAATATGGAATAAATTTCATTATATTTTTATAGATTTCATTATATATTAATTCATGATCAAAATTATAATTAAATGATATCTTTTAAGTTTTCTATATTTTTGTTAATAATTGCAATTAATAATTTTAATATTTTGCTGATTTTTCATACTCTCCACAATTTTAAGATAATTCATATTTTATTATCAGTAAAAAAAAAAAAAAAAAAAAAAAAAAAAAAAGTAATTAAAAAATTCTAACGATAATATCATAATTGAATTTCTATTTTTTTAGTAACATTGAAATATATATATATATATATATATATATATATATATATATATATATAATCTCACATAAGATAGAATGAATCATATATTTTTAAAAAATAATTTTAACACAATCAAAATCACTCATTGTGATAATCTGAAAACAGTTCGTAAAAAATTCAAAAATATTTATATTATTATTTTAAAATGATGTTTTTATTCTCACGTTAAGAGTTAAGATGTTTAAATTTTTTGTTACAGTTAATAAATAATTAGATTAGATATGTTAATATATAATTACCTATAAACTAAAAACAAATTTCATTTATTTAATAATTATCATTATCTAATAGATTATATATTATGTTATCTAAAATTATTTTACATCATAATATTTTAAAATAAATATTAATCACTGTATATAGTTTTATGTATATACGACTATTTTCAAATTTATTTTATGTAATAAAATAAACTTTTATAAAAATAAAAAATTTATCATATATAAAAAGTTTAATATTTAATTAACTATTAAATATTTCAAAAACATAAAAATAATTTATTTTAATGAATTTTTAATTGATAATATATCTATTTATAAATTTTTGTAAACTTATTAAACTCATAAGTGCGGGAAAAACAACTAGTTAGGAATTAATGGAATAGATCATTCCATATTATTTTCTTCAAAAAATTGACAATCTAGTTGCAAATATATAATTTTAAAGTAACTACGAATTGTAAAACATGATATATTTTAAAGTAATTACAAATTGTAAAACATAATATTTTTCAAACTTTACAAATGTAACGGTTATTATTTTCAGCAACACGTGTGGTCCTAATCTTAGAGATATAAACCTAAGTGTGTGCAATCATGTGAAGATATATATATATATATATATATATATATAAGCTATAGAAAAGAGTATTAGCATAAATTAAAATTTATATTACCTTGGTGGAATTACAAGAGAGCCTGTAAGATGAGAAGTGATTCTCTCTCTTCTTCTTCGCTCAGCTTCTTTGTGGTTCCTCAAAGCAGCAATACTGTATAGTTCATTACTTCTTTTGGTATTAGAATTGGCAAAAATCATTGTTTGGAATATTTTTGAAGGGTACTTAATTAGGTAGTGTTTAAGCATAGAACTGGCAAAGATCTTCAACGACAACAACACCTCCATATTTTTTTCTCCAATTAAAAAAAAAACTAAAAAAAGAAGTGTTAGATGACCGAGTTATAGGCAGTGAGGATGACCAGCACCCGCGGATCACACGATCTTTTAATAAACTAAAAGAATAATCATCAATACATAAAATTTGGTTACTTGTAAATTTAATTATTATTTTTAATAGATATTGTGGAAGATTAGCAAGACTCGCTTCAAGTTTATATGACTCGTCATATACATGGCAAATGTCTTCCCTCATCTTCATCAATCTTATCTGATGTTAAACTCTCCAAAGTCTTCACCAGACCTTCGAGTACCTCATCAACATCATCGCTCTTCATTAGCTCCACCGTGACTAGAGCAGGTGTGATAAGTACTTGTCCATCAATCAAATGCTTGATGTCTGGATAGAGACGGTGTGGCTCATCATTGTCGACATGAGAGAGGCCCAAGTAGTTAGACGCCAACACTTTGAAGCCTTCAAAACAGCAATGTCCCATGTAAATTTCCATACTGATACGACTTAGCAATGTTGGGTCAATCATATCCTTGTTTTTTGTCGTGAATATTACGATGCATGGTTCTCCGCATGGTGTCCCTAGTGTTAGGCTTCTCAACAGCTTCGATAATGCAAACACCGTCGATCCCTATTTGATCAAACCAGAAAAAGAAAAAAAAGGAATACACAAAACAGTTTGAACATAAATATTATACTAATCAGTAATCAAAGCTTGGAATGTCCAAGTATTGACTTGAGTAACAAAAAAGACATATAAATGTAATGTATAAAAGTAAAATAAAAAAAAATAGACCTAACCTCGTCTATATCCTCTACGAGGAGAATAGAGTTGTTCATGACTCCTGAAAGCATTTTTCTTGGATCGAAGTAGCTTTCCACTGGTCTCGAGAGCTGTAGGTCGTAGACATTGAAGTTAAGGTACTTAGCCATAGCAACCACCAGGCTAGTCTTCCCCGTCCCCGGTGGACCATGCAGCAAGTAACTTCTCGTCCAAAGACTCCCAACTCTATCGTAGAAATCTTTCCCTCCGACGAACATATCAAGATCGTGGATAAGGTCACGCTTGAGCTCTTCCTTCATAGCAATTGTTTCAAAGGTCGAATGGTGCTCAAGGGGCTTGGTCTCCCAAGTGTCAAAGGAGTGAGAATATATGTGCACCTCCGGAATTGTCATCATCTCCTTTGCCTTGCTCTCTAAGTAAGGTAGGTAAGAGTTATAGACCAAGTCTTTGTGTCTTTTGTCAAATCTCAGCTCGAATGATTCCCTTCCAATAGTTCTATTATAGAAAATCCTCCAGCTGAGCTCGAACCCTTGGTAGCTATCGGCTAATGTGAGTTCGCCGACATGGTAACTGTCCGAGTGAATGCCGAGCTTATTGAAAACATAAGCGTGAGTGGCGGAATAGAGGACGTTTTCCCTACCAAACTCGCCTGAGTGTTCGATGACAAGCGTGGTGACGTGATGATCACGTTTTGTATCAGTCAATGAAGGAGAGCCGAGAAGATACCGGAGATAAGCGATGATCAGGTTTTGAATCGGACGAGTTATTGCCTGAAACATTGATTTGATCAATTTGATCATCATGATATATAACCGCCGCAACCCTAGTATATGTTCTCTATATTTATGAAAAAGGTGTATATAGAGAACTTTTCATATTTCTTCTCTTTCAAGGCACCGACTTTTTAAAGGTATATTTCTGAAAATATTAAATAATTATGTTTATTACTATATATATCATTTGTCAAAATCTACCGTGTTTGTTAATTTGCCAGATTTCACAAAATTTTGTGTCTTATTATTAACTTTTAACAACACAAATTATCGGAACATCTTAGATTCTTTTTAACATATCTAAACTCGTAATATATTAGATTATTTATTAGATCAAATGAATAATCAAGTTTTGATAGTAGATTTTACATTTTCAATCCAAGTTACATTAATTTTCTACTTACTTAATTGCCGGAACAAATAATATTATTTCTCACTTTTCTTATTCTATTGTTATGTAATTAGAGAAAGACTAAGAAAAAAAACACATTTTTTCTGTTAATAATCATAAAATCCTATCGTCTACGAGAAAAAAAAACTGATCAGATCGACTCAAACCCCGAACAAAGAATCATGTTGCTTTCGAGATACGAAAGTTGCTATTCCGAATTGGTCAGAATACACAAGCTTATCATTTAGCATGAGCCTAGCTGATCAGATCGACTCAAACCCCGAACAAAGAATCATGTTGCTTTCGAGATACGAAAGTTGCTATTCCGAATTGGTCAGAATACACAAGCTTATCATTTAGCATGAGCCTAACTGATAAGAGGCTTAATAATGCTATCTCCCAAGTTCATGTTAGTTATGGGAAAACTTAAAAAAGAGACCAAACGGAATTGGCTTCACTTGGATTCGAACCAGACACCTTACTTTTTCATAAACTTGAAATTTTAAAAGAAAAGAATATCTAAAATTGGGTAAACATTTAACTAGGTAATCTTTTGGCTTTCTTAAAGGGTAAACAAGTTTTTTCGTTAAATGCAAGTGTATGAAGACAGATTAAACATCATAATTTACACAATGCAATGATTTGCTAAGTAATGAAGCAGAGTGAAATGCAAAGTAGAAGATCCAATAAAAGGTACAACAACAAAGAATATGTACCAGTCAGTTTATTACTAACTGATTTTTAAGAGTAAAGACTATAAAGCTCATCAGTTTTTGTAAACGGATCAAGTATTTATTGTGCTGAAAATGATAGAAAAATCAAATATTGTAGCAGTTGATAAATCGAACCATTAAAACTTAGATATAAAACATGAAACTCCATAACTAGAGCCATTGGCGTGGGTGGCTTTACGAGATAGACTTTCAACTGGTAGTAGGATGATGCAGTGGAGTGCGAATATTAACACTTCGTGTGTGTTTTGTCAAGAGCCATTGGAAACGGTTAGTCATCTGTTCTTTCAATGTCCTCTATCGGAGCAAGTATGGTCAGTGCTAGCAAAGGGGGTGATGCGTGATAGCTATACTACAGACTGGGAGGACTTAATGAGGTTTATAAAGGATGAAACAAAAGAAAGGCTTCTTCTCTTTACAACCCGTTATCTGTTTCAGGCTACTATACATAGCATCTGGAGAGAAAGGAATAGAAGAAGGCATGGGGATGTAGCATCTCCACCTGTTCTATTGGCGAAGTTAATTGATAAGACTATGAGAAACAAGTTCTCAATTATACAGAGGAGGCGAGAGAAAAAGCTCGAAGGAGGGTTGCAGTTTTGGTTCTCAACAAGATGATTTGAACTTAAGTCTTTATTAAAAGTTTGATGTTGCATTTTCTTTAAAAAGTTACACCAAGTTGTAAAAACAGGTTTTTTTCTTTGAATTAAATTTAACATTCAATTCAAAAAAAAAAAAAAACTCCATAACTAGAGTTCTCTGTTTTTTTTGGTCAAAAACTAGAGTTCTCTGTTATTCGTTTTATTTTTGTAACCAATACAAAGCTTTGCATCCTCTTACTTACGATATTGATATTTGCAACAACCATAGCCTGAAAATAAGAGAAAAATACAATAAGATATTGTTTCAAGATTGACAGAGAGAAGAGTAATAACATAATTGCTTAACTCACTAGGATCAACGACGGTAATGAGACCAGAGCTTTCGAAGTTGCAGTTCCAGTAGTGTCTTCCTTGAGCTTGATAATAAAGATTCATGGCGACAGAAGCATGATTAAGAGGAGTATTAGGATCATAACATGAACCTCCTTCCATTATAATCCGACAATCGATTTTAGAACATGCAAAGTCTATATTCTTTAGTAATCTATCATTATCTGTAATAGGGTTTGCTATACACCAATTTCCCTGGCTCTGCAACAAAGAGCAAGTTCCAATATAAAAGAGTGTATATGAAACTGGTTTTTCTTTACAATTTAAATTTATTTTGGAGTAATCTTAAACACGTACCTGTGAGTCTACTTTCATAAAATCTTCGGATGACAGATATAGAAAGATGATGAAACAAAGACTTATGTGAACTTTAGGCATATTTGATTTTGTTTGACGTCTGAAAACTCTTCTACAGCTCTGCTTTGCCATTTACACTTAGATTTAAGTTCTCTTATATATGTAAAGAGAGACGATCAACCAAAA
This sequence comes from Raphanus sativus, assembly GCF_000801105.2. Lineage (NCBI taxonomy): Eukaryota > Viridiplantae > Streptophyta > Magnoliopsida > Brassicales > Brassicaceae > Raphanus > Raphanus sativus. The sequence continues at coordinate 42,479,912 of NC_079514.1, read as the reverse complement.
AAAATATTTAAGTATTATATAAATTTAATGTAATTACAAAATGTAAACATAACTGCTTTTCCAAAATTTACAAAAGTAACTGCCATTATTTTCAGCAACACATGTCGTCCTAATCTTGGAGATATAAACTAAGTGTGTGCAATCACGTTTTTCAGTTTGCTTATATTAAGCCTTTCTGTAAAATACAAATATCAAATTTAAGACTTCTATATTTTGTGATGATAACTATAAATATTTTAATATAATATTTAGAAACTACTAAACATAAATAATTAATTAATTAGGTATTATGTCTATGATTATATAGACTTTAATATATAACTATCTTTTGTCAAGAAAAAAATAGAGTTCTTATTTATTTGCCAGATTTCACGATAGTGCCGTGCGAAGGCATGTAAAAACCTAAGGCAGAGTCTAAAATCGGGGCCCTTTTAGTGTAGATCAATAAAACACATAATATTGTTAATATAGTTTATAATCATACAAAACATTAATAAACAGTCAAACACGTCCAAAACTAACGAAAGAGAAAAAATTACCAATAGGTAATAAAAAGATTGATAGTTCCAATAAACAAAAACGATATAGGAAACAACACCACATTTACTTACCAAAACATTTCGTTTTCTATATAAGTTTTTGTTCAACAAATTTACAAAAGAACACATAAGAGATTCGAACTTGTTCAATATCATTGGGAGTTGGAAGACTTTTAAATCTAAAACTATATTATGTACTACATTTTGGTGATTTATGGGGCCCTAAAACTTATATATTTTTAGGGGCGTGTGGCAAATGCCTTTTTTGAAACACATTAGGCACGGCTCTTATTCACGAAAGCTCATTTGTTATTATTAAATTTTAACAACCAACACAAATTGTCGTATTATCTTAGAATTTTTTAACACATGTCATATCATAGATTTTTTATTAGATCATTAAATGAATGATCAAGTTTTAATATTACAATTTATCTTTTCAATCTAATAATCATATAGTTAAAAATCTAAAAGAAAAGAATCTCTGTAATTGGGGCGAACATTTAAAGTAGATACTATTAAGCTTGCTTTAAGAATAAACAACTTTTCTTCTTCTTGAAATGCAAATGTAATATCTCATATCAGAAGACAGATTAAACATCAAAAATTACAAAAGTAGAATAACCAGAACCATCATTTCGAGAAGACAAGTTAAGAGTACTATCTCATATCAGAAGTAAGATTAGATATTTTGAGTAAATCATAAGGAATATGTGCCAATCAGTTTATTACTAATTAATTTTTAAGGTAAAAACTATAAAGCTTGAAAGTTTTTGCAAATGGATGAAGTATTTATTGTTCTGACAATGATAGAATCATAGAAACTCAAATATTGTAGCATATGATAAATCGAGCCGATGACAAAAAAAAAAAAGATAAATCGAGTCATTCAAATTTTAGATAGCAAACATGAAATTCCATCAATAGAGTTCTCTGTTATTCATTTTATTTTTGTAACCAATACAAAGCTTTGCATACTTTTACTTACGATACTGAAATTTACAACTCCCATAGCCTGAAAATAAGAGAAATATATACAATAAGATAATATTAATTCAAGATTGACAGAGAAGAATTACATAATTGTTTAGAGAGGCTAACTCACTAGGATCAATGACGGTAATGAGACCAGAGCCTTCGAAGTAGCAATCCGCTTGGTGTCTTCCTTGAGCTTGATAATAAAGATTCATGGCAACAGAAGCGTGATTAAGAGGAGTATTAGGATCATAACATGAACCTCCTTCCAAAATAATTCCACAATTGATTTTGGAACATGCAAAGTCTATGTTGTTTATTAATTTATCATTATCCGTAATAGAGTTCGCTATACACCAATCTCCCTGGCTCTGCAACAAAGAGCAAGTTCGAATGGAAAAAAACGTTATACATGAGACTAATTTTTTTTTCATTTTAATTTTTTTTTGGAGTAATCTTAAACATGAACCTGTGAGTTTACACTCATGAAAATTTCAGACGAAAGATACAAAAAGATGATGAAACAAAGACTTATGTGTGCTTTAGACATATTTGATCTGCTTGACGTCTGAAAACTCTTCTACAGCTCTGCTTTGCAATTTACAGTTAGATTTAAGTTCTCTTATATATGTAAAGAGAGACGTTCACCAAAATATTTTTTTTTGGAATTAGTAGACTAAAAAGGAATGCAATATAAAAAATAGAATATATTTCATTCTATTTACTCATGATCAAATTGGGAATGAAATGATTTATTTTGAATTTTGTTTATTCATCGTGGAAGTATAACTTATCATTTATTAATGTCATAATAAATAAAAAATCAATTCAAGTTTCACATTGGATATTAAATAAAACAAAATCATATATATATATATATATATATATATATATATATATATTTGGTCTAATCCTACTTAGTATGAGGTTTTTTTGGAAGTAATGACCCAAGAACAAATCCGTGTGGGACTTAGGTCTAAAGCGAACAAAATTATACTAAACGAGAGATTGGACATCTGGTGATGGACGTCTGGCTCTAATTGAGCGTTTGGTCTCAGTACAGGCATCTAGTTTGGCTCTAGTAGAGCACTTGGCCCGGAAATACATCTGATCCGTCACAACTTGATGTAACATCCATCGCGTAGATGTAACATCCAGATTCACAAGGCATATCAACATTAAGAAGAAACTAGAATTCTTATTTGTTTTCAGGATTTCACAAAAGTTTATCTGTTAATATTAACTTTTAAGCACAAAGTGTCATGATATTTTAGTTTTTTAATACATTTAAGCTCTTAAAATCCTAGATTATTTATTATATTAAATGGATAATCAAGTTTTAATAGTACAATACATTTTCAATCTAATTATCGAATATTTGAAATTCAAAAAGAAAAGAATTTTTGAAATTGGGTGAACATTTAACTAGTTACTCTTTAGCTTGGTTGAAGGGTAAACAAGTTTTACAAAGCAATGCTTTGCTCACGTAATGAAGCAGAGTGAAATGCAGAGTAGAAGATCCAATAAAAAGTTCAACAACAACAAAGAAGAAGAAGAGACTAATTCTTGATTTGGATGCTCCGGCTTATGTTGGGATTGAACCCCAAGGTTTCCTGATTTCTCTTGAGATAAGCAGTTTTTATTATATATGTTCAGGTTGTTAACCAAAATAGAAATTGTATTGTTTAGAGAATATTAGTGAGAGATACATTTATAATGATTCTTAGAATTTTAAAAATTTATAGTTACTAACAAAAGAATTCTAGTATACTTAAAATCAAGTGTTATTGGTTTCATGATCTTTTAATAATATATAGAATTCATTGTTCTTCGAATGGTTTGGGTTTTAAAAATTATTAATTCTATTAAAATCTAATATTATTAGAGTTGAATTCTTAACATTTTAATTTATAAAACAAGATTTTTAAAATATTGTATATATTCAAGATTCTGAAAATCATTATAGTAGAATAGTTTCGTAGACTTTTAAAATATAAAAAATTCATTAAAACTTTCTGTAAATTTAACAAATCTCTTAATTCTTCCAATCAATCAATTCTACTTAAATTAATCTCCCAATAACCCCTTAAAACTCTTTTGATCAAAATGAGAACACAAACCATTCGAGAAGACGAGTTAAAAGTAATATCTCATATCAGAAGTAAGATGTACCAGTCAGTTTATTACTTATTCATTTTAAGGTAAAAACTATAAAGCATAACAGTTTTTGTAAATGGATGAAGTATTTATTGTTCTGACAATGATAGAATCATAGAAACTCAAATATTGTAGCAAATGATAAATCGCACTCAAACTTTAGATCAAAATGAAATTCCATAAATAGAGTTCTCTGTTATTCATTTTATTTTATTTTAACCAATACAAAGCTTTGCATACTTTTACGGACTATACTGAAATTTGCAACTCCCATAGCCTGAAAATAAGAGAAATATATAATAAGATAATATTGATTCAAGATTGACAGAGAAGAATTACATAATTGTTTAGAGAGGCTAACTCACTAGGATCAGTGATGGTAATGAGACCAGAGCCTTCGAAGGAGCAATCGCTTTGCGTTTGGTTTCCTCCTTGAGCTTGATAATAAAGATTCATGGCGACAGAAGCATGATGAAGAGGAGTATTAGGATGATAACATGAACCTCCTTCCATAATAATTCCACAATTGATTTTAGCACATGCATAATTTATGATATTTAATAATTTATCATTATCTGTAATATAGTTCGCTATACACCAGTCTCCCTGGCTCTGCAAAGAGCAAGTTCAAATGAAAAAAGGTTATATATAAGACTGAATTTTTTTTTACATTTTGAAATTTGTTTTGGGGTAATTAATCTTAAACACATACCTGTGAGTTTACACTCATGAAAATTTCAGACGAAAGATATAAAATAATGATGAAGCAAAGATTTATGTGTGATTTAGGCATATTTGATTTTTTTGCTTGACGTCTGAAAACTCTTCTACAGCTCTACTTTGCCATTTACACTTAGATTTAAGTTCTCTTATATATGTAAAGAGAGACGTTCACCCAAATGTTTTTTTCTGGAATTAGTAGATTAAAAAAGAATGAAATATGACAAAAAAAATGGAATAGATTTCTTTTTTTTTTGAACAAAATGGAATAGATTTCATTCTCCTTATTCATGATCAAAATTGTAATGAAATGATTTACTTTGAACTTTGTTTATTTCTTTTATGGAATTGGTAGAGTAATCATATTTCATATTCACTACAAATGGTAAAATAAATTGTGGGACGGATGAAATTAGATCATTCTATATTATTACATTCTAAAAATTGACATTCCAGGATAAACTAAAAGTAATTACAAAATGTAAACATAATCATTTCCAAACATTACAAAAGTTCCAGTCATTATTTTCAACAACACCTGTCGTCCTAATCTTGGAGATATAAACTAATTAAGTGTGAGCAAACACGTCTTTCTGTAAAATACAAATACGTACCAAATTTAAAACTTCTATATTTATGCTAGTAGCTATAAATATTTGAATGTTACAAAAAAGCTATAAATATTTTAAGATAATACTAGATTTTGACCCGTCCTCTCTGGAGGACGGTATACCTTTTGCTTTGCATTTTATTTAACAAAATTAGTTTTCATATTTATATTTTTAATTAATTTTTTTTGTAATCATATTTGTGTAAAATATTTTTTCTAAAATGATGAGTAAAAGACTTTAATTTATTTTATTAAAAATAATTGGACTAAATCTATATTAGTAGAATCTTTTAAAAGGACAGGTATATATATATATATATATAGAAATTTTATTTTTTATATTGTGTTATCTGTAATGATCTTTGTGTTTAAAGTGGTTAGCGTTATTATATAGTTTGATGCAAATATAAAAAAAATAGATATAACGTTTATCAATTGGATAGTTTAGGTATGGGAAAAAAACCTAGATCCGAAGAACTGAACAGAACCCGATCCGAAGAAGTAGTATACCAAACAGAACTGAAATTAATTAAATATCCGAATGAGTTCAAGTTTTTGGTATTTAAAGAATCGAAACCGAACCCAACCTGAACCGAAGTATTTCGGGTTGCCGAATATATCTGATATATATTTATATATATATATATATATTAATTATTTTTAGATTTAATGTATAATAAAACATTCAAAATATATAAGATACTTTTTGGTTGTTCAAAATATTTGAAAATATATACGAATAGTCGTATATGTCTAAAATAGCTAAAGTATACTCAAGACACTAAAAATACTTAAAATATCTATTGATTCTCAATCCAAATATTCAAATCAAACCAATTTATATATAAATTTTAGGTATTTTGACCTATGCTATTCAAATTTATATGTAATATCTATTTTTGTTTATAGATTTTGTGAAAATTTAAATATATCAGGAATTTAAAAAATTTAAAAATTATTTAAATGGGTTATCTGTACCCAAACCAAACTCTCAAAGATCTGAACCGAATCCAAACCAAAATTTAGAAATACTCAATGGGGCTGAAATCTTTGAATCCGAAAATTCAAAATCTGAATAGAACCAACCGAACCCAATGGAGGCCCGAACACCCACCCGTAGAACATTTAATAAATAGTTTTTAATCGAATAATCTATTGAAAACCCGTTAAACTAAATAAATTTATAAGAAAATTTATTTCTATTAAAAGTCCACTTAGACCACCCATTAAACCATATTTAAACATCATGTGCGTTGTTAATAGATAAAACTAATGTCTATATAAAATATTTAAAATTTAAATAAGTTAATGTTTGGTTGAATAAATCCCAGATTTTTAGGCTGAGATGTAAATTATGTTGTTGTAGTGTGATAATGATTTTTTGAAAAAATGGTGTTCAATTTTTTTTGTTTTTTTTGCTAAAGATGTTGCTAAAAATATATGTTAAATATGATTACAAACCTTATATTTAAATGTTTTTATATCAATATAAAAAGATTTAAATCATACATGGACGAATTTGAACATAGTCACATAAGATAAAAATCAGCTTTAAATTGTTTAATATAAATTACATATATCATTATAATTATTCTCGTATAGAAACTATCAAAAGCTAAAAACAGTTTTAATAATGATTACTGTTAATTTCAAAACTACCCAAAGAAATAGGGAGATACGTTTTCTTACATTAAAAAGTAGTTATGTTTTTAACTTTAAAATCATAGTATTATATGCTACATAAATTAAGAAGTCAGTTTTCTTTTTTGAAAGAGTAAAACATGTAAATAATTAGTTGGACACAACCTTTTATTAACTGAAAATACTTGTCTTTTAAATGAATAAATAGTTTGTTTAAATTTTACAAATTTATTTAGAAAATGCCATCTTTTTAGTTTTTTTTTGTTTAAAATTAAGAATTAACATTTATGTGGTCATTTTAAATGATACTTGCAACACATAAATATTTTAAGAAATTGAAAATATTTCACATTTTTAATAATAATTTAATTTCGTATATAACAATATATTGAAATATTTTTAATTTTAAAAAATAGAACAAAACAATTATACAACAGAAAAAAAATTCATCCTGAAATTAAGGGCTAGTTCAAATGAGATTCTATTGTTGGATTAAATAGATTTAGTTAGGATTAAATAGATTTAAATATAATTTAAATAAAAAGCATAGATTAAAAATATATCAGTGGCATATGATGGTAAATATTTTAAAACTTCAAGGTGGTCTCAAAAAAGCCTCTTGTGTTTTAATAGTATTGATTTAGAAACTGTATGAAACCGAAATAATTAGGTGATTATGTTTATTATCATTTGTCAAGCATAACGAGAATGCTTATTTATTTGCCAGATTTTTCACATTAAAAAAAAGTTTATTGGTTACTATTAATTTTTAACAACACAAAATGCCGCAATATCTTAGATTTTTAACATATCTAAACTCATAATATCTTAAGATTATTTATAAGATTAAATCCGTAATAAAATTTTAACAGTACATTTTACTTTTTCAATCTAATAATCATATATTTGAAAATCTAAAAAGAAAAAAATCTCTGAAATTGGATGAACATTGAACTAGCAACTCTTTAAGCTTGTTTGAAAGGTAAACAAGTTTAACAAAGCATTGTTTTGTTCAAGTAATGAAGCAGAGTGAAATGCAAAGTAGGAGATCCAATAAAAGATAGAAAACAAAGAAGAAAAATATGACATTGATAGGAAGAAATATGACATTGATAGGAAGAAGAGGCTAATTCTTGATACGGATGCTGTGGCTTATGTTGGTATTGATACCTGAACGTTCACCTCCGTATGGACCAGAAGGTTTCCTGATTTCTCTAACTTGTCCTCCACGTCTCTTGACTTTGTCCGTGTACTTGTCCTGCAAACAAGACCAAGGCCCCAAAACATCTCAGCTGAGGCAAAAAAACTAAAAATGGACAAACTAGCAATCCAAGTGTGTTATGCCCTGTAGTTCTTTCTCGGATTCTTTTTGTCCTTGTTGCGATGTCGAGTCAATCCTCTGTTACTCAAATCTAGGTTTTGGTCGAGATAAAAAAAAAAAAGAACAGGAACGGTGAGAGAAACAGAAGATCTTGTTGTATGTGTTTTGGAAACATTCTAAACCTCATTTGAAATCAAACGTTTCCCATCCACGCTTTCTGGTAATGAAAAGGTCGATGATGGTTCCCTGAAACAGCATGTACACATCATATGTGACGGTCTAGAAAAGGTTAAAAGTAGTGTGTATAATCACACCTTGAATAGATCTCTGCTTTGGCAGCTCGTTTAGCTTCTCTGTTCTGTCTCACTTGTTTGTAAAACTCATCTTCCGAGCCTTCTGATTTGCCATCACTATCAACCATGTCATTATCATCATAGTCGTCGGATGTCTCTAGCTTCCTGGTTAGATACGGAACTTTAAAATTATTAATATATATACACGAGGTACAAAAGAGATCATCATTAGTAAAAGAGTAAGAAAAAAAAAAGACATTACTTATAAGCTAATTTCTGACGTTTTTGAGCTTTATCAGACTTTGAAACAGTAGAACCAAAAACTCCATTGCTTGTTAACTTTCCTTGTAGAGAAGCTCGAAGTTTCAACAACATTTCCTCACTCTGAATATCAACTTGATCATTCTGCTACAAAGAAAAGCATATGATTATTAGTTCAACTTAAACAGAACAGACAAAGGATAGCTTGGATGAGTTTTTTCACCTGGTGCTTGCGTTTCTCTCCTTTTCTCCTTGCGTCTGCCCTCGATTTATTGATTTTAACTGGCTGTATCAACAGAGAGATCAAGAAAAGGATACAAAGGAAGTGTCAAACAACTCCTAAGAGAATAACTCAAGTGATAGAGCGAGTAAGACGCAACTTCTACCTCGACTGTGTCTTGTGTGATTATAACTGTCCCATTATTAGCAATACTTGTCGCTAGAGACTCTTCAAATCCAGGTGGAAGCTCTCCATCAACTCCTTTGATCTTTAATTATATAGAGAAGAAAAAAATTTAAAGTAAGCTGATATGATAAAAGAAACAAACATCCGCTTGACTAGTCATACAAAATGTATTATAGCATCGCTGGAGACTCATGACACACACACACACACACACACACACCTCCATGGTTAATTCTCTGTCTCTATCTTCTTCATCTTCACTATCATCTTCTAACCCAGCATCAGCTTCTGTAATGGATCCTATTTGTTCTGCCCGTACTCTTAACACCTCCTCTTCTTCATCATCACTTGATTGGAGCTTCAGAAGATAAGATAAAAATTTAACAAACGTATGGTGAAGTTTGTCTCAGAGAGAATCAATATACACAAAAAGAACAAACAAAACACACTCCTTACCTGAAAATCGTATTCGTTTTGATCGTTTCCTTTGGGTGTCTTGGTGCTTACGCTACCACTCTTCTGAAACCCCACTTTTTTCCACATTGTTATGTTTTTTCTCAGAGCCGGTTCTGAGGTTTTTGTATAAATTAGGGTTCTCTACGTCGGAAAATATCAAATCAACGCCGCTGTTAATTAGCTCTTCGAGGAGGCTATCAAAGAGTTAGAGAGAGAGAGAGAGAGAGAGAGAGAGAGAGAGAGAGAGCGCGCAGCGTTTAAACCTTGCTAGGGTTTTTTAGAACTTCTTGTTGGTTAAGAAGGCCCATTAGTTTGCATAAAAGGCCCGTTAGTGTGGACATAATATAAAGCCCTAATTTAATATTCTTCTCTTTAATTTTTTTACAGCTACCGAATAAATTTCATCCGGCCGGTGGGTGTTGGAGAGCAGATCACATCAGCTTCTCTAGTCTCCGGTAAGTTTACTTTTTGATTCTTATATCTTCTAGGTTTTCAGCTAATGGAACGTTGTAGCTCAATCTGATTTGAAATACAAATAAATTGAATTATACTATCTCCTCCTGCATGTTGATTTTCGTGTAGATTTGTTCAGAATCTTTGGATGATCTAGGGTAATTTTATTTTATCTTTTTATTAGCTTCGAATAGATCAGAATCTGAATGGTTATGGCGCAATTTGTTTTATTGTGATGTTTTATTGGATTGATATAGGCAAAGTCAACTTTAAAAATCAGATCTTTTACTCAAAAAAAAAAAACTTTGCATAAGGTCTCTCACTATTGCCCTGCATTGTGGTTATGTTTTTGTTTCTACTCAGTGATCCGAAAGATAAGAAGAAGAAGAAGTCCTTTCAGTGCTTGAGCATCTGCAAAGAGTATCCATCTGAGGTTTTTCAACAATGGTAATTTTCGATCCCATTAGCTATATGATATTCTACACAAGATGAAAACACTGTGTGTGTGTGTTATGAGTGTTTGCTGGGATTTTATTCAGCTAGACTATATAAGATTCAATGGTTAATTGAGGGGGGAAAAATCTTTTTTTTAATGGAATCTCGTTTGTTACTCTCAGGTTTTACTACAGTTGGATCCGTTTCTGAATGAACTCACGAGCATGTTTGAGAAAAGCAAAGAGAAGGGTTCTGTGTGGGTTACTTTGAAAAGATGTAAGCTTGGCTGTTTTAGTCTTTTACTTGACAGACAATCTCATCTGGACCTTCTTCCTTCACTTGTATATGATTTATATTATCACTTGTTGTGTCAGCATCTTTGAAGTCTAAGCTGCAGAAGAGGAAACTGAGCGAGGCAGGTGAATCCATAGAGTACAGATGCCTTATTCGAGCTACTGATGCCAAGAAAACTATTTCTACTTCGGTATGTTCTTCTACTCATTGATCTCGAGAAGTTACTGCAGAACCATATTTGTCTCCAAATGTTTAACTATGCCATGAGTAGACCATATTAGTCACAAGAATTGTCTGTCTATACTTTCACTTGAGAATGGTTAACAATAACATATAACATTCTTTCTTAGCCCTCTTCGTAAACTATTACTGGGGGGTCAAGAATGTGAATACTGGTTTAAGTTTTACACTGACGCTAACTTATTGCAATGGTTTCTTGTTTTAAGGTTGGGGCTAAGGATCACCAGAGATTTCAAGCATCATATGCCACCATCCTTAAAGCACACATGACTGCTTTGAAGAAGAGGGAGAGGAAAGACCGTAAGAAATCAACAGAGGCAGACAAGAAAGAAAGCACTTCAACCTCTACTAAACCCAAGAAAATTTGATGTTCTCTCTTTTTTTAATGTAATCTCATTTGACCTGCAATTTTTACTTATAAACTGAATTTTGAAAGATATTAACATTCAAGAACAGGATCATTTATTTGAAAAGCCTTACGATAAACCAAAGAAAACCTCAATTGTGATTGTGAATAGGTACTGAGTAAACAAAAGTGAAACTGACAAGGGGTTTAATCGAACTGTTCATCAGTCTTTGAGTCGACATAAGCCTTGAGGACTTGCTTGTACTTCTCGGGACTGTCGTACCAGGTAGGCGTGTTGATGATCGCCTTCTCTAGCCAGTACTCATCATACTCTTTGGGCTTCGACATCGTCGCCATGAATCTATTCCAACCATCCAAGGCTCGTGTCAACCGAACGGTCTTAGGTTTCCCCGAAAGAAACCTAAAGTAATCTCTTGCAAGTTTTATCAACTCCTCCCCATTGATAATGTAAGTGTACTGCCAACAAAAAAAAAACAGAACATTCGATCAACACATGATGATACTTACATATATTGCAAGTTTCAAAGTTGTGTGTTGTACCAAAAAGATGAAGCCTAAGGTGGCTAAAACCACTTGCAGAGTCTCTTCAGCAATCCCAGCGACACCACCGTCTTCTTCTCCTCCTGATCCTTCAGGACGCTCTCCACCGTTACCACCACCGCCTCCTCCTCCACGTGGAGGAACGTTGCCGCCGCCGCTTTCAGTATCATAAAAATCTTTCTTTTGAATCTGCTCCCGTAACATATCTTCAACTGACTTCTTCCCCATAGCTTTCTCTATTGCTTTCCATGGTGATATCTAATGAAAACAAAAAAAAATCATTACAAACTGAAAAACATGAAAACAGAACAGCAACGATCTGCCACTAAAAGAAATCATTGTCCAGCTAGAAGTAATATCATTCAAACAGAGAAGAGCAGAACTAATTACAAAGTAAATTAATTAAGACAGAGAAGAACAGAACTAGTTACAAAGTAAAATCATTCAGACAGAGAAGAACAGAACTAATTACAGAGCAAAATAATTCAGACAAAGAAGAACAGAACTAGTTACAAAGTAAAACCGTTCAGACACACAAAAGAACATAACTTTCAAAGTGAGGAAAAAGGCATCAGACCTCGTCACCGCCACCATTGGACTTATCCTTGCCACCACCAAACAAGCAAACAGCAGAACTTTGCTTCCATTTCCCACTACGCCGGTGACTTAACAGAGGCGAAAACAGAGTAGACACCGAAGCAGTTGCTCTAACAGGTACACTGGTGGAGACACCATTAGCTTTAGGTATCCTCGTCGTCACAGGAGAGTGGTAGGATGGTCTAAAACAATTAGCCTGAGTAAAGCTCATCTCTTTCCCCCAATACTTAGTGCATTAACTTTCTGATGTTAACTGCAATAATTCAAAATAAACCCTAAGAAAATGCTCTATTGTGCAGAAGGGTGAGAACGATGAGAAGCTCAGTATGAACCGGATTACAGATTTGAAAACGATGATTTGTACCTTGTGGAAGCCTTAACGGAGACGAGAATTCGAGAGGAAAGGGAAACAATCGCCGGAGAAGACGAAAGAACAGTGAGGAGCGAACGGTGAAGCGATCCCTATGTTTTTTTAATCTATCTCCAAAGATGAACTTTTACGGCGTCGTTTAGCCTGGGTTGGTGGACCGAACCGATCCAATTGATTACCGATTCTCGCGATTGCATTTGTCGATGTTTCCGGTTTAGTTTAAGTTCGGTTTAGTTTTGATTTCACACTTAACATATGCTTCAAATTTAATTTATAGAGGGTTTGGAAAGCATTTAGTTTTGTGTATTCAAAAAATATTGGAGATTCAAGTTCAAACACACACAGAGTTGGTCAAGAAATAAAACTCATCTTAGCGGATGTGTGTTATCTGTTTCAAAGGATAGAGAGTCTTTAGTCTATTCAGATGATTCTGTTGGTAGTAATTGAGATATATATCATGAAATTCAAAATCTAAGTTTGGGGTTTGGTTAAAAAATATTGGAGATTCAAGTTCAAAAACACAGAGTTGGTCAAGAAAGCTGATGTGTGTTGTCTGTTTCAAAGGATAGAGAGCCTTAAGTCTATTCAGATGGTCAGTTTTGTGTATCTAGACACAAATTGTTGAAATAAGGAGAAATGAAGCTATGTTACAGGTCCAAGCACATTCCCATAAACACAAGAATATGTTGCTAGATAAAAAGCAGAGTAACTATGGTTTTATGGATTCAACTCTGGTTTCAGACTACAGGGAGAACCTTTGCACGTCAAAGAAGAAGAAGAAGCTCTTGTTAGGCAACAGAGCCACTATCTAGCAATGTCCTTGCTCATAACACTTTCTCAAACTCTTACGGTTTTGAACTTTGTCATTTGATATGCTTTTAATTTGAATGCACTATCAGTCTTCGATGAGTTCACGAAGTGGTCAGGTTTGTGTATAAGCATTGAGAAATCCACCTTGTATATGGCGGGAGTTGCAAGAGAAGAGCAGAGCAGAATTCTTATGAATTTTCCATTTGCAGTTGGATCTCTTCCGGTGAGATATTTAGGTCTGCCTCTTATGACTAAGGTGATGAGGAAGCAAGATTATCTACCTCTTATGGAAAAAATTCGCAACAGAATTGGCACTTGGACCACTCGTTTTCTCTCCTATGCGGGTAGATTACAGTTGATCAAGGTAGTCCTTAGGAGCATTGCTAGCTTCTGGGCCTCAGTGTTTAGGTTACCGAGCCAGTGTATGAAAGAGGTTGAGCAGATGTGTGCTTCCTTCTTATGGTCAGGTCCGAATCTTAAGGCAACTGGTGCGAAAGTGGCATGGAGTGAAGTGTGTAAGTTGGAGGAGGAAGGAGGATTGGGCATAAGGCCGCTAAAGGAAGTCAATATGGTCTATGGTTTAAAGATTATCTGGAGGTTATTGTCGGGGGAGTCTCTATGGGGAAGATGGATCAAGTGTTATCTCTTGAAGAAGAGAAGTTTCTGGGCTATAAGTGGGAAAACTCAGATGGGTTCTTGGATGTGGAAAAAAATTCTGAAGTTAAGAGAAGTTGCTAAGAGATTCTTTATGAAAGAGATTGGAAATGGGAAGCAAGTCTCTTTTTGGTTTGACAACTGGTCGTGCAAAGGGGTTATGTTTGATTTATTGGGAGATAGGGGAATCATTGATCTGGGAATTCGCAGAGAGGCTACTGTTGAAGAAGCTATCCTGAGCAACAGAAGAAGTAGAAATCATCGTGTTGAGTTTCTAAATTCTGTCGAGGAAGAGATCAAGGGTCTGAAAGACCAATGGAGTGTGGATATAGAGGATGTTAATCTCTGGAAATGCAGGGCGGGTTACAAAAATTCTTTTCAGACTAAGGAGACTTGGTTGATGATTCGAGTTGATTATGAGAAGTGTGATTGGGCCAAGGGAGTTTGGTTTTCGATGTCTACTCCTAAGTTTGCTTTCATTACTTGGCTCGCGATGAGAGATAGATTATCTACTATGGACAGAGTATCCTTGTGGAATCAGGGGGTTGATACCATGTGTGTCCTTTGCAAAATGGCGACGGAGTGCAGAAACCATCTCTTCTTCGAGTGTGTATATTCAGCTCAAATTTGGGACTATCTATTGCTTGGCATCATGGGAAGTTCTCATTCTACGGTCTGGTCTGATGTTGTATCTTGAATAAGCGTTGGACACAGAGATAAGAAGAAGTCATATTGCATTCGATATGCTTTTCAAGCAGTGGTTTATGCTCTATGGAGGGAGAGGAATCGAATTAAGCATGGAGAGAAACCAATGACTATTGCAATGCTGAAGAGAGTTATTGATAAAGGGATTCGCAACAAGTTTTACTTGATAGAAAAAGATAGGAGAAAGGGTATGGAGGGGCTCCTCCAATTCTGGTTTAGGACAAGAGTATGATTTCTTTGGTCTTTTGTTCTAGGATTTTCTTCGAAGGGTGATGTATAGAATTTCCTTTTGACTTTGGTCTTCACTTTGATGTAAAAAGACTTTTTGATGAATAAAATTTAACATTTATTCAAAAAAAAAAAAAAAAATTTGAATGCACTTATCCAAAAACAAATAAAAATACCGTTACGGATAATAAAAAGCTGCAAAATGCGAGAGCTCTAAGATAAAAATATCATGAGTAACTAAAAAAAATCCAAACCACGTGTGACTCAAATTAGGAACCATAAGAGACACAAAATCTAACATAAAAGAACGCCTAACAATGTGAACATATGATATACATAATACATCACGCATAAAGCTCAAACTTACAATCATTCTGGACACCATCTTTCCATATCATGCCACTAGTCGCTGTAGCAGTCTGTGGAAGACGTCTCAAACTCAAGCTTACACTCAAACAAGATAGTACAAAATGACCAATAATAATAATTGATTCATGGAAAATAGACTAGAGATAGTACAAAATGACATGAAACAACCAATAATCAAAAGCGACAGTGGGAGGAAGCCTCAGAAGAATTCACAAACTTGCATTCAAACATACAACCATCTGGACACCATCCTTCAAAGTCATGCCGCACCTTAAGTTTTTCTTCCTCGGGAAAATACTCGGGAAAACGCTCGCGAAAATACTCGTCGTGCCTGCTTATGAGCAAAGTTACATTTTCCAAAAGCCTTGCATTCGATAGGATGTATTTGGCCACATCTTCCCCGTATATTCTTTGCTCTGCAAACCAATTTAATGTCTTAAGGTGGAGCAAATATTCAGGAACATGGTTTGGTGGCGTCCATGGAATTTCCATATGGTGGTCCTGAAACCAACAAGTCAACAACAATGTATTATACATTATGTTAGATCATCAAATACGAGCATTAGAAAATTAAAAATGAACTTGCAAATGCTTACGCTGTTGATATCGAGAACTTATAAATTGGGAGAGATGTCAAGCATAAGCATTAGAAAATTCCAAGACTTTAATTCAATTGTATTAAGCTGCAAATATTCCAGCTGATTGAAGATGAAACCAGCAGGAACCTAAAATTTATGCATTAGGCAGTATCAGTAATAATTCATAAACAATGTAACAACAACAACAACAAACTCAATTCATTACAAGAAAACCATACCTCCATGTGTGTACTCAGGGAGAGACGTTTGACTGAAGAGAGTGGTTCTCCCAGAAATACTTCCTTGATAAAAAGTTGTGCCTTCACCAGCTCAGGTGCATTCTCAATCAGACAAGATCCAGAATAAAGAGAGGCTGCAATCTTCATTTTTTTCAAAGAAGGAGAGTTTATCACGTAGTTCGAGCAAGTACCCTCCGAGACATCATCCTCTATGGTTAGCTCCTGTAAAAACGGCACGGCAATTGTGAGAGTCTCCACATCATCATGACCATTACGATCAACCACCAAACTTTCAAGACTAACACAGCCAGCTAAAAGGTCCATGACAGAGTCATCGAAGACCACATCTTCAAGGTGCAGAGTTGTAAGAGACTTCAGACAACACGGAGAAGAGACATCTAGAATAATGGATCCCTCACGACCACGAAGTTTCAGTGTTTCTAGAGTCTGACAGTCATCCAAACTAAGGAAGAAACTGAGCTCTGGAGTCTGGCCTTAAGAGTTTGATCACCAACTCACGCACATGGAGTCCACGTGCAATTTCAACTAACTCTTCATAATCTATATGATGATCGATATCACCTTGAAGAAATGAAACATCGAGATGCAAACTCTGTAGATACGGAGCCTGGAGTGAAAGCATAGTCGTGCGTACACCATCTTCAAATCCCTGAAGATCATTGGGGCTTTTGCAAATGAACTTTAGCCTAGGCACCATCTTCCAGAGGGACCGCCACTGTTTAGACAAAACAGAGGTGGCTACGACTTCTTTGGTTGTTGGAAGTGAAGACAATATCTTCACAAGCAAGGCATCTGGCAAGTGACTGATCCTGTCCATACTTAGAACATAGCTGTAGTAAAAAAAAAAGGAAAAAAAAGAGGTAAATAACGAGTTGGGGACTTGGGGCTGACAAACACAGTGTAGCCATATGGTTCATAGAACTAATTAATTACATAATCAAGCTTACTACCTTGTAGCAGGAGAGTAGCAGGATGGTCGAGAAGAATTAGCATTAGTGAAGCTCATCTCTTTCCCAATTCTTGTCTTTAAGCACGAAGAAGATTTTTATTTAAAATGGTTGAATGATTTTGAAATGAAAACAAACAAGAGTTTAAATAGAAAAATGGGTTTTTTCCATTATTAGGCAAACGGACATCAGCCTGTTTAGTTTCTCGTAATACCTAGTATAGCCTGTTTAGGTATAACGTCTGACACAAGCCTTGGTCAGACACACGCTTCGTAGTAATGATGAAGTACATTGGGACTGTATCGACTCGATACTATCGAGGCATACTTTCGATATTCTGCAAAAAAAACATTGATAGCCCTACTATCTTTTAACCTACTTTTCTTTTCATCCGTTACGATTTCTCCTTCTTCTCTTTTCACGTACGTTTGCATCCAAAATTCCTCGGTACAGTCCCAATTCTTGTCTTTAAGCACTAAGAAGATTTTTAAAATGATTGAATGATTTGAAATGAAACAAATAAGAGATTTTTTTGGAAAAATAAGAAAATAAGAGGTTTTTACCAAATAAGAGTTTAAATAGAAAAATAACAAGCTATGCATGTTGACAAAAAAAAAACAAGCTATGCATGACGAGCATAGAAAATTGTAGAAATACTTTAGGAAATATAAAAGACTTAAAATGCTTCTTGGTGTGGTTGGTTAAATAAACCGAATTCGAGTGGGAAACGATGATCTGTACCTAATAGAAGCCTTTAACGGGAACGAGATTTCGAGAAAAAAGGGAAACAATAGCCGGAGAAGACGACTACACAGTAAAATCAATTGATAATTGATTTTACTGTGTAGTTTAAATTAGTTTGGTTGACCAAACCGGTTCAATTGGTTTTATCGATGTTTTCAGTTTAGTGTAACTTCGGTTCAATTTTGATTTTACACGAACATGTGCTTTAAATCTAGAGAGTTTCGAATGCATTTATTAGTTTTGTGTGATATTTTAAACCTTTTGAGTTGGTTTATAGATTAAGGATACTTTTATGGAAAGTAAAAAGTTATTTCATTTATTTTAAAATAAAAATAAATCACCTTTTTTAAAAAAAAAAATAAATCACCTTTTACATGAACATATCTATGAAGTTTTATTTTTAGAAAAAAACTGTGTATGAATAAAATGTGGGATTGATAAAATCTACACTGAGAAATGATATGCCTGGATTTTGAAGAAAAAAAATTGGAGGTGGTCACAATTACCATACTAAAATTTATAGAGAGTTGATTCTTCTCTAAAACTATTTTCACATTAATTTTTTTTTCACTTTTTAGTCTTATTACCGAAACTAGATCGTTTTCCGCGCTACGCGCGGATAATTGTTTTTTAAAATTTACTATGAATTTTGTTCTGTAAATAAAAATACCATATAATTTTCATATATAAAAATTATAAAGTGTGTAGTATAAGAGGGAAGACATGCTATATTTTTGTTATGTAAATGTTGATGTGGAGAAGTTGTTTAGTTTGCTAGAATACCAAAACTGGATTCAGAATACATAGATAGTCTGGATGATGTGGAGAAGTTGTTCTTAGTTGTGTTTCTTTGATTATTATCTTCTGAGTTGTAGATGAGAGATTTAGCTCTAACTCATGTATTCGACATGACTCTTATCCTTACTTTGACGTCATTGATGATTTTTATTGTCTTATCAAAGTAAATGTTGTTGGTCAAAAACAAAAATCAAGTAAAAATTGACTGATGAGGCGAGAAATAGTTTTTTTCTGTAAATAAGAGTTGTTAATTAGTAAATTAGATTTTTAAATTTGTATTTGATTTTACCTTTATATATTTTGGGATAATGTTTGACACCATGACAACTACATATTTTCGATTACTTATCTTTGCAACTATTTGAACAGGGATGTTGGGTTATCCCATAATGAGCTTCACCATTGTCGATCTGTTATATAGTTTTATATGATTTGGGATGTAAAGTTTGCAAGTAAATATTAGAGTATGTTTGATGAATAGTCAGAAGCAAACAATTTGGCTATTTTTACCAAAAGCAGGTAGAACTTTTCTTTGTAACACCTTTTTATTGTTTACCTTCTTATTGTAACACCCAAAGCAGTTGAATTTTCGTAGATAACAAAGAAAGTTTCAAATTTTGGAATTTTGTCAACTGACTTTTGAGAATTTGGAATTTGGATCAATTTGCGAAAATTAACTTTGCTTTGAAAATTTTAGATACAGCTGTTGTAATTATCATGACTGAATTTGATAATCGATTCAATATTCACTTTCTTTTTTTTGAGGAAAAATTCACTTTATTACAATTGATCTTTTGTAATATTAGATCAGTTCTTTAAAGAGATAAAAGTTAACTGCGGAAATCGTATGAAACAGTCAGCTGAGGGAAAAAGCTTGAAATACATTATCTATTTTGTTTAAAATGATGGGAAATTGTAAAGTTCCGATTGAGTATGGCTTTCTAAACTATAACAACATATTGTCAGAAACTCGTAGTCCCATTTCTACGCTTCCTATCAAGAATTTTGCCTACTACCAAAACAAATTTCTTTTATGCGTTCTACAATTCTATGACTCAAAAGCTAACATAAAACTTATATCCATGTAAAATATAATCTGTAACATTAAGTGTGTGTAGCATTTCAAAAACAAAAACCCATCCGAACGTAGTAAGCTAGATATATAAGACCATACTTTTATGTTTCTTATTTCATTATGGGGTGTCATTTGAAGTTTTATTGTGGTTACACATCCTACACATTTAGCTTCTCTTTAGTTTTTTGATGTCAAATCTCTCAGCTTTCATTTTTCTAATCTTGTTTTTTCCCTTCTGTACAATGCTTTTTAGAGTTTTATGTATTATAGTCATGTGAATCAATCTTCATATAATCAACCATCGATTTGTAGCATGCTGAGCTCGCATTCCCACTATCTTTCATGCAAGAACACAGAGATTTTATAGAAATAAGCTTTGAAAAGCACTATAAATTGGTAATTAATCTACCATAAAATTAGGAGAAATACTTGCAACCAATTTGAGGTGAAGCCACAATATTTTTTCATGGCTGCATATTCAATTTGATCCAAACATATATTTGAACTTTCTTTCTTAAGCACTTAAATTTTTTGAGTTAGCTTATGTTAATGGTTAAGAGCGGCTAATACAGTGTATAAATTAATTCAGTACTCCGTTCCCCCACTCTACGATTACAATATTTTAAACTAATGCAGTTCTCTCATAAAACAAAGTGTATTTTCCCATATTGATGTCGATATTTTTACACAATGTATATTACTTTTTCTTAACATGAGTTCTGTGACAAAAAAAAAAAGAAAAATCCATTTGATATATTTTTATTAATTGTTTTTATTTTGTTTTCTTGTAAACTGAAAATAATATCTTAAATAGCTTGATGGACTTTTTAATGATTTTTTCCTATTTATTTTTGAAATTTAAACAATTTAAGTTTTATTGCGTTTATGAGCTTTATTATGTAATTTAACTAATTTTTACTGTTTTATTTGTTATTTTACCATTTTATAGTAATAAATATAGTAGGGTTGGAAATGTTCTAAATGTATAAAATTATTTATGGTACTACCAAATTTTTACTAAAAGAAAATTTCTACACAAACTTTTCAAATTTATTTTAATTTTTATGAGGGTCGATACATTAAATATTAATCATCTATTTATATATATATATATATATGATTTTGTATGTTTTGACATAACTGTAGTCCTAACTTTTATTAACTTTGGTTTGTTAGGCTTCACTTGAAAATGTAGTAATCTTCTGAAAACCATCTTTCTACCTCGCACTTAGTCGCTATAATCGCTGATTTCTCGTCATAATTTTCATTAAAGAGTATGTGAGCACTGAAAAAAATATCGTATCCCCTAAACTATATTTGAGAAGTGATTTTGCTACATGTCTTCTTTACGATCATTCTCACGAAAATAATATGACATGTCTTATAGATTAATATAACTAAAATTATAATTTTAAATATATACATGCACATTCTTAAATATAATTCAAAATGAACAAAATTATTTTTATCTTAATTTAAATGTTCAGTTAAATCAAATTTATATTAAAATATTGATAAGAAAAAAGAAAATTTATAATATTAATAAAAAATTAAATATAATTTATATTTATCTATTAAAACATATTTTAAAAAAAATTACTGCACATGGTGCATGAAGACACCTAGTAATAACAATAAGTAATGAGACGATTAGCCTGATATTTTGGGTGACTCAGGCTGATTGATGAGCTGGAAGTTGGGTTACTTCCTACTTCTTCTTTCAGACTCCCAAAGGTGACATGGCATTGTAGGTAGTTCAGTTCACAGTTGGCTGATCGTTAGAATCAGTTAGTCAACGACTGAATTTTATATAACGTACTCATTAGAGATCCTCAGATTGTAATTCCCTCAAATACAATAATAATACACTTGTGCTCTATCATCTACATATCAATTCTTGAGCTGGAAGTTACACTCTTGTTTTTCCAAAGTTGTACTCTTGCCTTCTTCAAAACTGGAAACTGAATTCATTGGATTTGATAAAAGGGTAGATAAAGCAACTCAGCTCCTGCACAAGTCTGCCATTTAAAAGCATGTTTAGAGACAGCGAGAAACATGAGAAGTGAACACCTACCATGTAGACCACAAAATTCTTAAAACCAGGAAACACTTACTTGAAAAAGAATCTTATGGATGTAGCCCAATGTAGAGACAATCTGACGTGCAGACCTGTTGTGTCTCTCGTGTCCATTAGAAGATTTATGTCTCTTCATCCTTATTTACTATAGCATGTTGTTAGCATCCATGTGTAAAATGTATGAAGTTGGACATTCCACCGAGAAGCCGTAGAGGAGGCTGAAGATGGAACAAAACAGACGTTTCTATAGATGTGACACAAAGAGGAAGAAGCGACGAAGCTCCACTGCTCTGAAAGTCTGAATCCAAACCAAATTCCCAGCCATTAGAGAAGCAATGTGAGAATGCTGAAAATGTAAAGCACAAAACTGTTTGGTTGTCAATTTAATCAAGTTCTTAGTTCTTTATTTATGGACAGCAAGTTTTCCAAACCCAGGTACACAAACATACATCTCTGAACAGAAAACACAATCTAATCAGCTTAAATTAACCGGTGTGTGATTATAATTTTGTTTTATGTGCTTATCAAAGTTATAAAAGATAGTAGAAGGACTTACATTTTCTCTATCAACTTCAGAAACAATTTCATTAATGTATCTTCCACCATTAATGTTCCTCATTGCTCCAGCGCTTCCATTTTGATTTATCTGGAAAGGGAGACCATGATTCTTGAACTGGTTTTAACTATATAAATCGTTATCTGCAAATTACTGTACTTACCTACTGTTGTCTTTTTCAAAGTGTTGGAAGGCGAGATGATTCTACATGGGACTCCCAACTTGCAAGAGTGACAGACGTGCCTTTTGCTTCACCAACGGTGGTGCTTTTTGATCCGCCTAGTATGTCCTCGTTCTTATTTATTCTTTCACATTAACCATCGTGTATGTTGATGTGCATTGTTCCGTTACCGTACGTCTGCATCAGTATATAAAAAGACAGGGAAAATCAGTTCATTTGGCATCTTAATATCTATTTTATATAAAGATAGTACTCTGCAGGAAAAGATTAGAATTTTAAGCCTTCACAAAATCTAGTAGTCAAGGACAAAAGGTCTCTTGACATGTTCCAAGCAATCTTAAAAAAAAACACTGTTTTTGCAGCAAAAGAGTCCACCAAAGCGCATATTTTCACCAAAGACATGAGAGCTTCCACAGTGGGGAAAATGACCACAAGATTTCCATCGGCAGAGACGCAGAGCGACACTCATGATAACGGTCCGTGGCTCTTTCTGGTTGGATCTCGAAAAGGCCATACTTTACTCTCCTAAACATATTTACCGATTTCCTGCAAAACTCAGAAATGTATATATGACATTAAATGAAAACCAAAAAAAAAAATATGAGAAGTTACATTGCGAACAGAGACGGAGATGTGGTCGAACCTGGATGTCTGATGAGTAGTTGTGAACCTTTTCGTACTATTTCCTAAGTTGTTCAGGATATCGTATTTTTCTGACGACCTTTTACTTTGTATCTTATATGTGATTAACTGTAAACATAAATGTAGAAGATAGTAAACCGCAGTCACCAATCAGGAATTTTTCTAAGGTAATGAACAAATAGCTTTTCACAGAACTATCTAGCTCTAACAAGTTCTTGTGCTTTGCTGGCCGTTGTTATGGTCATCTTGCAGCACCTTATAACTCATTTTTTTTCTAAATCTATATCAATGTGAAACTTATAAAACAGAGTTGTCCAGCTTACTCAAGAAAAGTCAGAGAATCAAAACATACATATAAGATATGTGGTGCAAAGACCCTTTGCGCAAAACCTTGGTTCAGCTCTCGTTCCATTAATTCGTACCATCAATTCATAAGCGCTTCTTATCTGCAACTTGACCTCCCTCTATCGGTTCGACCTCTCCTAGTTCTCTGTTAAAGAACAAACAAAAAGTGAGAAATTTGGAAACTTTAACATACAACTTTTCCAAATCCAACAGAAATGCACAAAAGCTCGATAATAGGTTCTATAGATATATAGTAGAAATCTAAGGAGGAATCTGGATCATGGGTTTGCAGAGGAAGAGCACGAGGGGCTTACCCTCGAATCCAGATGAAGCATAATGGACATGGATGATTCAGAAGACCCGGTTCCGGAATTTCCTGGATCAACCCCTACTCGTCGATGAAAACATGAAACCCATGACTTCATGGCCAGCGCTTGATGTGGTTGTCTGGAGTTTGTAGAACGTATTTCGAGCTGACATTTGATGAAGAGTTTATATAGGGATAGAGACAACAGGAGTCGGAACGTCAACATCTCTCAGGATGAAAGGAGAAATGAATAGAATTAACTACACTGTTAAGGTGAAACCGCGATTTGCAGAGACAATGAAGGTGAAGTGCAACAGCCGTGATACCTTCTGTAAGATTTGGGCCAAGAGATGAGAGTATCTGAAACATGGGCCACATTCTATTAGTAACAGCCCAATGAGTTATCCGTCTGCGAAGTGAGCAAATTAATGACATGGCTAAACATTTATCTCTTATTGGTTGATTTATGTATCCTACGTGGACAGTCCCATGGAGCTTCGTATTTGCCTTTTAGTAGTGTTATAGATTATTTAATTAGCATATGTTACACGTCCACTTCAACAGTTATATTCGATCATAAAGGAAATCTTATTACAAACACACATGAATGTTTTGCAATCATACATGTAACTATTTACAATAATTAATTTTGTAAAACTCTTAGGATGACAAACCCTTAATGGCTTAATCTTTGTTCTTGAACCTTTCATACTCTCATAATCGTTTTTCTCTATTGCTCTCTATGTTTCAGTTTCTAATTTGTTGCATAATTAGTTATCGTCCTTTAATTTACAGTTCAAAACTTATCCCACACACACTAGTAACTTCTCAATATTTTTACTATGGATAGCTTTTCTTCAGACTTGTTTTCTTTTTCTTTTTCCTTTTTGCAATAGAAAACTAATTAAGTCTTGCTCCAAGCAAATCTCATTTCTTATTGGTGACTAACAGGGGCGGATGTAGGAAAGCTAATTAGTTTTTCTTCACTAATTACTATAAAGTCTATTGATTGTTTTTAACTCCACTTATATTTTCCAACTTCCTCTCCAGTTCCAGTTCTGCCGTATAGCTTATAGCTTCAACAACTATGATTTATGACTAGTACGTCAACTATTCCAAGCCTATTAAGCCTATTAAACAAAATCTCAATGTCGTTAAAGAACATCATTTTTTTTCATGGAAAAACATCGATCTTTACGAGACTCATACCATCCTCAAAGCATCTCAAAGAGTTCACTCTATTTTTTACTCTATAATAAAGTAATTCTATAATAGAGATGTAATTTTCTCCAATAGTACTATATTTTAGAGTAAAAAATAGAGTGATGAACAAAAAAACAACTTACTTTAAATTTGAAGTAAATTTATTTTTCACTCTATTATAAAGCGAAATAGAGTACCATTAAAATATTTTTTACTCTAAATTCTATTTTAGAGTGAAAAATAGAGTTGGATTGGAGATATCCCCAAAAAAGTAAGTATTGAATTTAAGGTGTTTAATTCCATTAATACAAAGTTAGAGAAAACATGGAGATTAGTCATGATATTCATTTTTTTACCACAAAACGGCCAATTAGCACATTACCTCTAAAAGGAAAAACTAGCTAGGCTTCCCTTTGTTTTCACACAAAATCACATGACTGTCAAAAAGAAAGAAAAAAAGTTCTTACATCTTGACCAGGCAAAAAAAAAAGAGTTCATGGATGAGAGCATCATGCTTGAGTTGACTTTCAATGGATATGACCCTTAATTAGCGCTGAAGCAAACCTTTTTATTTTCGTGTCTCGCGAAGTAAACCCTTTGAACTCATATATAATAAGCTGATTTAGAATGTTAACTAATACTTATTATCATTAGTGATAAGCATTAACAGTATCATTTCCAAACCATCGCAAAGTCCTTCAGATTGAAAACCTATGTAATAATTTACATGTGCGTGCTTATTTTCTAATGGCATATTCGCCTCTAATATGCATATAGATTTATATTATTATTAGGATTCAAGTACTTTAAACGTAACTTAATCGTGTTATATAGTTTTAAAAAACAATCGTATCACATACCTTGATTTTATACATACATCGCAAGTAAGCAATATATATATATATTCGTCTAATAATCTATCAGCTATTCATATAAAATAATTTAGCCATGTTGAATTGAACGTTCTCCACCCAGCCAATCAGAAATATATGTAGTTCGATGTTTTGAAATTCTCAAGAAAAAATGGTTTTCTATTTTCTTAGCGGTTAAATTGTAACTATTTTATAAATTTGGTGAATTCTTAAAGTTTAAGTTAACCAGCATGCGTACCTTAGTAAATCTTTTACTCCAATGGCTTTGATCTACTCGTTGAAGAAAAAGTCTTTTACACAAAACCTGCTATTTTTTGGATAAGATCGTATGTATTAAAGAGGATTAATATACGAGTTTTAAACACTTAAATAGAGATAACACGACATGAACACGACACGGTAGATGTTCTTAACTTAGTCATTTTCATCCTCCTCCATTGTTGCTTTTAATTATGAATTTGTTATCATAAACAATTCCATGTGTACAGTTGTTATTTTCTAATATTTACTAGGAAAAAACTCGTATACGGAGGTCTCAAGCGATCGTAGAATCTGCAGGAACATATTACACGCAACATACATAATGTGATAATGACATCTTTATGCAAAATGTTAATCATATATCGAGGCTGTTGAGATAATCAGGTTTGCTGTATATACGACTGCACATTATATTTACAATATTTTTTGTTCTTGGTTAGCCATATATCAAAAATTATAGCCATAGGATATCATGTATTTAAAGCTAAACCGACCCAATGCCAGACTTGTTTATTTTTCTTATAAGAAAAGAAAGATTATCCTCAGTTTCGTCTCTTAGTCTAATTCAGCTAAACGCTATGACCAAGTCCATATTCAAATAATCATAGTATTTATCCTTAAATCACAACTACAAGAAAAGGAATGGGTCATGCCTTATTTATAAAACGTATTTAAACTTTTGACCAAACATAAAATTCGACATCGCCAATTTTTCACTATAAATATACGTCCCCCAAACCCTCCTCATTTCTTCAGACAACTCATCCTCCAAAACACTCCATCAAACATATATACAAAAATGGCGACCCACAAAGCGCTCCTGAAAAATGCTCTCATCCTTTCCCTCTTCACCTTAACCATCCTGGCAGAAACCGCGTTTTCGCAGAACTGCGGTAAAACAGGATGTAAAGGCAACATGTGCTGCAGCAGATGGGGATATTGTGGCACCACAAACGCCTACTGAGGCACGGGGTGCCAGAATGGACCTTGCAAATCAAAACCTAAACCTACTCCTACTCCCAGCGGTAGCGGCGGTCTAGACGCTGGTCCTCGTGGTACCATAGCAAGCGTTGTCACACCAGCGTTCTTCAACAGTATCATGAGTAAAGTCGGAAGTGGTTGCCCAGCCAAAGGCTTCTACACTCGCCAGGCATTCATTGCGGCCGCTCAATCATTTCCAGCCTACAAAGGAACCGTCGCTAAGCGTGAGATTGCAGCCATGTTGGCTCAGTTCTCTCATGAATCTGGAAGTACGTTTCAACGTTTACTCTTATCATTTTTTCATCAGAAAATATTATATAAATACTTTATAGTTATGCTTTTTTGGTCGTAGAATAAATTATAGTTATAAATTATCTATCTAGTAGAGATTAATTTCTAAATAACAAAATTTCACACAAATATACGTAAAAACCTTGCTTGGCCGTTTGTATTAGAGATTAGTTTCGATTGTTGAAGAAATTTACAGAGAGGATCGTCATAAAATATAAGTTGCTACTTTTTTTTTGGAAAACAAATTCGATAATGTTTTTGGCAAGTGGTAACATTATTTTATTAACTGGGGCACCATTTCATGTTTTGTTTGGGTATGCAAAGGTTTTTGTTACAAAGAAGAAATAGCGAGAGGAAGGTACTGCCAAGCTAGTACAGTCTACCCTTGTCAACCGGGCAAGAACTACTACGGTCGTGGTCCGATTCAAATCACATGGAACTACAACTATGGTGCAGCCGGAAAGTTCCTTGGGCTTCCTCTCTTGAAGGATCCAGATATGGTGGCTCGTAGCCCAACCGTGGCTTTCAAGTGTGCCATGTGGTTCTGGAACAAGAATGTGCGTCCGGTTTTGAGCAGAGGGTTTGGAGCCACCACGAGGAGGATCAACGGCGGTGAGTGTGACGGTGGGCGTCCAGCCGCAGTGCAGAGCAGGGTCAACCATTACTTGGATTTCTGCAAGAAGCTTGGGGTCACTCCTGGAACCAACCTCAAATGTTGAAGACACTACTGAATGTGGTTTTTATGTGTGTTTGTGTGTTAAAGATGTCATGTGCCGAATAATAAAGAGAAGTCAATATTACAAAATATAAAGAGGGAACAAGTCATATGCTATGTGATATACTATGTGATGTGTCTTTAATGTAACTAATACTATTGTGTTGTTTGTACAAGTCTTTATCCTTTTTTTTTGAAACTCATACAAGTCTTTATCCAATAAACATATTTACTTCTTTTACGCAGAATAGTTTTTTTTTGTTTTGGTGTAATAGAACAGTTTTTCCTTCGTGCAACAACTATATGGAACAGTTTGTGATAACAATTAACCTCAATATATCTTACCAACGTTGACTTGGCGTACGAGTAAAAGGGTAAAGCTGTAACTTCCTACCACCTAAATTCAATTTAAGTCGGAAGAAACTATTTAAAATGTTTGGGTTCTCCACAAAAAAGTAAAAGAATATTTGCACTCAATATCTACATTTTTACCATATTTGCACTTTCTATCTTATTTCCTCCCAATTTTTTCCTTCCTCACTTTTTCTCCCCACAATATTTAGATATTTTTCTAATTACTATATTTTTTATGTTTTCAGCCAATTCACTCTTTTTTATAAATATGGTTCGATCTAACTTATTTTTAGCTGTTGAAGTGATAGAAAATCATAATTAAATAAAAATAAAATGAAAATATTGTATTCAGAAATATATAGGAGGCAGAAAACTACCCAAAAGAAAAAATGCTGTTTCAATAGACTTTTTTTTTCACGAAGGTAAACTTTTGAGGTTAATCAATTCGAAACGATATGAAGTCGACCAGGCGGCGAGATGGTGGTAAGTGTGGACGCAACAACTATATGGACCTGTGGTAGTTTATTAAGCATTAAGTTAACATTTATAAACTTAGGAATGCTTGAATCAAATTCTTTGTAAGAAACTGAATCTGTTGTTTGTGTATAATAAAGTAATGCGTGGATTATTTTGGCAAGAAAAATGTAATTTTTTGTTTGTTCGATTTATTCAGGAAGTCATAATACTATGTATGCTATTCAGTAAGGATACAAAACTGAGAATATTAC
The DNA here is from genome assembly GCF_000801105.2 of Raphanus sativus. Taxonomy (NCBI): domain Eukaryota; kingdom Viridiplantae; phylum Streptophyta; class Magnoliopsida; order Brassicales; family Brassicaceae; genus Raphanus; species Raphanus sativus. Next base: position 42,450,556 of record NC_079514.1, on the reverse strand, counting down.
CATATAAAAAAGAAAATTGAATTGCTAAACCATGGAATAATCTTTGAGGCAGAAGAGTCAAACTGCCGAAGTCATCTGTAAAAAAATAGTCAAATGTACTATTTCTCAAATGGCTTCCTATTATATATCTCAAATAAATGACCAAACCACCAAACATCCGATCACAAGTTCTTCCTACTTTTCTCATCCACAAACATGGCTCTCAGAAAAATCTCATCAGTTTTTCTCATCTGCCTCTTCGGTTTCTACTCCCAAACTGCCAAGTCGCAGTACTGCGGCTGCTCTCCAATCATGTGCTGCAGTCAACATGGTTATTGCGATATCGGGGACGATTACTGTGGTTCCGGTTGTCAATCAGGTCCTTGCAGAACAAGAGATCCTGTTGACGAGATTGTGACTCAAAATTTTTTTGACGGAATTATTAACCAAACCCGTAATGGCTGTGCCGGAAAAAGATTCTACACTCGTGAATCTTTTCTTAAAGCCGCTAATGCTACGTTTGACTTCACTGACACTGTTACAAGGCTCGAGATCGCTGCCATGTTTGCTCATTTTACTCACGAGACCGAACGTGCGTAAGAACTATTCCTTTCAATAGGTTCTTAATTTTTCTCTCTTTTTCATGTTTTTTTTTGCTAAAAAATAATCCTCTTTTTCATGTTTGTTCGGATATAGACTTTAATTTGAGTATTATTAACAGATTTTTCTCTATTTTAAGAAAACAATATGGAAGAATATTATTTATATTTAGTGATAAAAGTAGTTTTTAAATCAAATATATATCTTTATAATTTTTCTATTTCTGAAAAATATAGAAATGAGTAAGGAACTTTAACTAAAAAAAAAAAGAAATGAGTAAGGAATAGTCTTAGTTAGGGATGAAAGCAGCTACGTATAAAATTCAATAGATTTGCAATAATAAATGATTGAAATATTTAAATATTTACTCCTATTACTTCATATACAGAAACAAACATATATATTGTTCTAAAAAAAACATATATATACATATGTAAATTAAATAATGATCTCAGTTTGGTACAACTTAATTAGCTTGATATGTCTCTCTACTTTTAGATTTCTGCTACATAGAGGAGGTAAACGGGAGTTCACGCGACTACTGCGAGAGCAACAGGCAATACCCATGTGCACCGGGAAAGGGTTACTACGGTCGTGGTCCTATCCAACTAGCATGGAACTTTATGTACGGATCGTGCGGCGTGGATCTAAAACTCGACCTCCTAGGCCAGCCTGAACTAGTTGGTAGCAACTCAACTATATCTTTCTGGACGGGTTTGTGGTTTTGGATGAATAGCGTAAGGCCAGTACTGAAGGAAGGATTTGGAGCCACCATTAGAGCCATCAATGATAAGGAGTGTGCCGGTGGGAACTCGGGTGCCGTTAGTGCAAGGACTGGATACTATAGAGATTATTGTAGACAGCTGGGTGTGGACCCAGGAGCCAACATAACTTGCTAGAAATACCAACAAAGACTTTTCTGCACGGATCCATCATTTTCTAGGCTATTTTGTCACTATTTAATATAAGATATATATATTGTAATTTACATAAGGTACGGTTAAATATTTATCTTGCTGGAACATCTCTTTCATTTGATTTGAATAGTAAATTTATGGTGTTACAAAAAAAAAAAAAAAAAAGAATAGTAAATTTATGTATCAATATGAGATACTTTGCAATAATATCCAATATATATATATATATATTGGAATATCATTGAATAAAAATACTATTTTTATCAATCACACGTACTATTATAGTTAGTTGGCCGTTTGGTTTGTTTGTTTCATTTCATCCCTTTCACATTAACTACACTTATTCTGTTTGATTTATTTCTTTTGCACTTTCATTCCATTATCACCATTCAGAAGCTTTTAGTCCCTCACTCCCTCTCGTCAATAGAAAGTGTCGTTAAAATTATGTGTAGTTATGTGCTCTATCATTTCAAGTCTGCATTTAAAAGATCACCTGTTATTATAAGCATATATTATTTTGGGGTTACATTTCCACAGGAACTATCATTAATGATGAATAACTGAATAGTAACAAAATCTAACTTGGGTTTCATCAATGAACCGGTAAGACGATTCCATGATCCTACTTGCCGGCCTTGGTTTAGGAAGATCTTAAGCTATACTCTTCTGTAATGTCTTGAACTGCTTCTTCGGAATAAAGTGAAGTATCTTGACTCGGTTTCGAGAAGCTTGAAGTGTCATGGACTTCACCAGCACTACTTTGAACTGTTGTTGCAGGTATAGATAAAAGAGGCTTCGGTGGAATCATTAGAGCCTCTGGACTTCCTTCTAACATTTCAACGACTTTGCTCATTGATGGACGATCAAATGGATTTGTCTGAATACACCACAAACCCACCAATACCATTTTCTTAACTAGTGTCTCATCTTCTTCTTCAGTTATTTGATCTTCGAAAAAACTCATGATTTCTCCCTTCTCAACATCTTTATAAATCCAATCCGGGAAGTACATGGACTTATTGTTGGATTCAAAGTTTTGAGCCTTTTCTTTGTCCCTTGCCCCAATCATCTCAAGAACCACCATTCCATAACTATACACATCCGACTTGTGAGAAACTCCTCCAAAATTCTTGGAAAAGACTTCTGGTGCGATGTACCCTGCCGTGCCTCTCGTGTCTAGCATTGACATGATGCTTTCATTATTTTTACATAACTTAGCAAGACCGAAGTCCGAAATCTTGGGACAAGAGTCACCATCCATGAGTATGTTCTGCGGCTTTATATCGAAATGTACAATCCTCGTTACACAACGGTTGTGCAAGTACTCTAGGCCACGTGACACACCTACCGCAATGTTGTATAACGTTTTCCATTCCATTTTCTCCGACATCTTCTCCGATATGAACTTGTCGAGGGATCCATTTGGCATGTACTCATATATTATAGCTTTTTTGCTTCCTTCATAGCAGAACCCTAGCAGAGAAACAATATTAACATGAGATGTTCTACTCATGCTAGCAACTTCGTTGATGAAATCTTCCCCATTCTCGTTTGACTCCTTCAAGATCTTCACGGCAACATCTCGGCTGCCATCAGGTAACTTTCCTTTATAAACAGTTCCAAATCCGCCTCTCCCAAGAACATCCGCAAATGATTTTGTCATCTTCTTGACTTGTGCATAACTAAATCGTTTTAACATTACAACTGCTTCGATGTTCTTCCCATCCAAATCACTTTTTCTCCTATTATTTGCTCTCACCTTAATCACAATCGCAATAACGATGATCATAGCAAAAACTGACGAGCCTCCTACAAGAGAATGAGCATCAAAAGTTAGGTGGTATATATATACATCATAAACTAATGAGTGAAGCTTTGTCCAAAAAAAAAACTAATGAGTGAAGCTAGTTAATGTGTACCAAGTATGAGTATTAACTTCAACGAAGATTTTCCTGCAACAAAGTATCAAATAAAGATTTCAATTAACTAACAAAAAACGTATATACAAACATTTCCGTGAGCCATATAAGTCGAATAGTGAATAAACTAACGTTTTGCTTGTACTCGAGTTGTCTTGGGGGCTGGAGACACTGAGGGTGCTAGCGGAGGTTCATCCGTTGCCTCTGCAACAAGTAACTTACATCAGTATACATCTAAGTGCCAAATCCATTTGTTTTAGTCCGAGAACCTATTAACCCACGATATATTTCACATAGTGAAGAGTAACTGTGTACACGTGGATCCAGAAAACATGAATGGTGCCTTTTCTTGGGGTCAACGCTATGCATTCTACCAAACTTGCTTTACGATGAGTACAATTTTAATGAATAGGAGATTCTTGAGTCGTAGAACCGTATGATCTTTAGAACGAGGCCTAAACCATTTCAAAATTCAATTTCCTTAAAAAAAACTTTCCAAAGAGATTTATTTGAAACAACAAAAAAATGAATCCTACTTTGACTAATTTTATTATCATATAACCTCTAGACATTTACTAGATAATATAATTTTTTTAGTTACAAGTTACAACTATTATTAAACTACATGCATAGTGCATTTAAGTGATACAAAGTTAACCTAAAATATCTTAAAAACTGACTGGTCACCGTTTTAAAAGCTTTACCCACTAATAGTACTGTAAATCATAATGATGAGAGTGATGGATATAAATATAAATTCTTTGAAAAATGAAATAGAGATGAGTGGATGTGAATTTACGTGGTTGTGTTGGGACCAGGGCAAAACTGGACGACAAAGTTGGAGGAATATGGACATACGAAGGTGCTGTTATTAGTATCGTAGGCGTAGCTATAAGCGCCTGGACACTCACGGTTGAAAGTCTGCGAGTAGATCGTCCGCTTGCATTGTTCGGGTGGTACGCCGTCGCCAGCCACGTAAAGTCCGACACAACAAAGCTCCCTCGTCTGGTTTATCTGACACGAGGTCTTGCATGCGTATGGATCGTTAGATCTTATATCGGTTCTGTTGATCCACAGCTCCGTTGGACACGTCTTTTTAATGTCCACAACGCATCCTATGCTTTTGCACGTTCCGTTCTCCGGTGTCACAAGCACAGGGAGGTTGTAACCATTGATGACGCTGACGTCGTAATAATCATTACCACCGTCAAAAGCTAGGTTAAACTCGGCTAAAGTTGCGGGAGGAACGCCTTCCTTGGAGCACTCTATTTCGCCGGACTCGCAGTCTCCGGTGATACATGAGAAACCCCCTGATGAGTTTGTGTCACATAGCGTTCTACCCCATATATTACCTATCCATGACGACGTCGTATTGATGGTACGCGTCTCTCCCTTTTCAAGCCTGAAACCGGTTGTGTCGACCGAGCCCTGGTAGTTGTAGGTTGCAGGCCATATAGTGTAGTCGCATTTGTTCTCTATCGTAAAGCTCCTCGACATCACTACAAAATGCAAATAAGAAAAGGCTTATAGGAGAGAGTGATTAATATTAAACCAGATCTCACTTACTTGTTAATAGTAACGTACCCGAGACCGATAAATGTGAAGCGAGGAAGAGAAGAAACGCAATTTTCAGTGCCATTGAGTTAAAGATGATGAAGAACATGAAAAAGAAACTTTATCTAATTATTACAATTTAATTACTGTTTACACGGTATTAATTAGAAACTTCCGAGGGAGAAAAATATAACTTGCCAAGGAAGAAGTAAAATGAGAATTTTGTTCTTCTTTTGATCATTGTTTTGGTAGGTGTACATCAAATCAAGCTTCATGGCCTGACCCGGTCCTGTATTCTAGTAGTGCACATGTACCACCGGCTCCAGTGCCGGTGGGAAGAGGAAACTAGAATACGAATGGGACGTAAATGTAAAAGGGGCAGATATAGTTTGACAATTAAAACAAAAAACAAACAAAGAAAAAAGACACGGTATTTTCTTTGACTTGAAAATAATCAAGCACAGTTATTAGTGAATCATGCACAACTCATATCTCAGAGAGATTTTTTTTTTTTGGTGTAAATATCTCAGAGAGATTTGAATTTTGAACCTCTCTTGTTAAAGTTTTCTCTGTATATATCCTAAAACAAAATAGAAGTGTATAAGAATAAGAGAATACATATGAGCTGGATCGTCTTGAAGTAGCAGTAGGAGTCCGCCAAACGAAGCATATAACCCTCTGAGAACATACACACATATTATGAATCTATCAAAGATGCACATATAAACATTGCGAACTTAATATCAAGAGCCAACAGTCAGGAGATATATCTCTGTATTTACATAAGTGCATGAACGTTTCATTGTTGACTTTAAATTTGTACTAGATTAGGATCCGCCCTAAAGGGCGGAAATTGATTTGTCAAATTTTAATTAATAATATATGGTATATATAATATATGTATATAATATTATATATATTTTGTGTAACATTTATATATATATATATACATATTAGACATATATATAATATTTTATTAAATATATATAGAATTTAATAGTGTTATAATTTGTGTTGTACTTGTTATTAGTTTGTATTTAATCTTTTTCATTTTTAGTATAATAATTTGCCTTGTCACACCATTTACCTTTTAACTTATACACATAGTTATGTCCTTTTTCAAAAAAAAAAAACTTATACACATAGTCTCGTAAAATGTAATATATAAAAAAACATATTTAAAAAATCTACTGACCATATGCCACCATTATTGGTTGTTTGAACAAAAAAAAATCATGTTCTTGCATAACTGTGTATGTTGTGATATGATGTAGGTGAATAGTAAATATATGGAAGTAAAGTTAGTGATACGAACATGAGCCTATGTTGGTCTATGCCACAATTATTTGGTTTTTGGAAGATCAATGAGTATAAGCATACACGGTCTTTGTATGCTTACGTTGTAAATGAGTCGGATATTTTTTCTCTTATGTCTGGAATGATATGAAACTCGTTGATTTAAGAGTGGTTCAGTTTTATATGATCTAATTATATTAAGAGATAAACCAAAAATATTATAAAAGTGTTACTAGTTAGATTTAACTAATCTATGTTGGTTAAGATTTGGTTTAATTTAAGTTGGTAGGTTGCATTGTATAGGAGGCATGATATATTCTAGCAACAACTATGAAAGAGTCCAAAATTTAAATGAGAACTTTAAATAGTAGATAATCCCTAAATTAATAGATTAGATTATCACACAAACATAGGGTAATTTATGTGATAAACCATTTAACCAATTTATATAAGATTTAACAATTATTCCAAAATTAATTTGTTTGGAATTTTCCGTGATTAATGATTTAACTAATTTATCTAAGATTTGACGATTATTCCAATATTTGTTTGGAATTTTCTCTACGTAGCCTAATATACACAAAACGTAATACTTCAAGGGTCCAACATCATCTTTTGATTTCTTATAAAAGTAGAACATCTCAGTGGAGAATTCTACCATGGAGATCAAATACACATATTTGTGTATATATATATATTAATATTATTATTTAATTATGGATTTTTTAAATCTAGGGGAAACCCAATTAAAATATTCCAAAAGAAATATTTTCGGTCGAGAATCTCGTGATTTCTAAAAAAAAATCCAACAATTAAATTTTAATATTAATATATACAAACATATATATGTATTTTGAGATCCAATGGGTTATATACTCCTATAGGTTAACTCTTTTTGTCAACAAAAGACTAACTAGAATTATTATTATTGGCAATTCTCAAATCTTTCAACATAAAATTATATGAGTATTTTATTGATGAAACTGATTTGAAAAATTCACACTGAAGTCTTTGACCAATGTGGATGTCTACTAGATAGCGTTTCTTGATGACTGTACATACGGTGGGTCGAGATCCACCGACTAATCTTCTGGAAGTATTTACCGGTGTAAGCCATATCTGATTATTCGCAATGGAAATTAGATACATATATTGTTTGGCTACACAAATGGATAAATCTGAGTTTAATAGATTTCGAATCTAGAATGCTTAGGACCTTTTCAAATTCACCATACCATTCGAACACGCTTGTGTGGTTTACTAGATAGCTTTTAAAAGTCTATGTTTGTCTTTTTTTTTTTTGAACACCAAATATTATAAAATCCTTCCAACTAGAATTAGTTGGGGATAGAAGAGTGCAGTACAGACTTGGCGAGAGATGCATTTGAAGGATCACTTCTACCGAAAGTGGTTGCTGCAAGACACCACCAAAATTCAAAGTATGAATACATCTTAAGATGGAGAGAGATGCAACAGTTTCTTAATAGTTGTGATAATGGCAAATGTGTGGTCACAATGCCATTGATCTGTTAATTAAGTTCAAATTCTCCACTTATCATTTACACGTAGTTGATATGTAAAATGTTGGTTATGTCAACATATATAATTGAAACCATCCTTTGTTGGGTTTTTTTTTTTTAAAGCATCTAAATTCGTTGCATTATTATAAACTTCTAATATGATAAGATTCGAAGAAACATATGCTTTCTAATACAATCGTCATAGGAAGAATCGAAACAACAGCGTATTCTAGAAAATTGACTAGACCTCCTAATGTGAAACGAACTGCGTGCCGTTCTAACTTGCGGATAATCCACTCTTTGACGTTTTTGCAACGAACAAAACAAGAAGGATTACGAGCCAAATCAGCAAAGACCAAACAAAACCAGAGATTTCGTTATCCACTGAACTCCTCAGCTTCTTCTGCCACATTGCCAAATCCATAATCTTTCTCTCGAGGAGCTAAACCAAAAAAGAAAATGGCAGCTTCTTCTTCTCCATCTCTACTTCTACCATTAGGTAAGATCCTCTGTTTTCTGAGCTGTTCTTCTCCAAGTCGAGATTTTTATTCCTCTGTTTTAATCTACTTTGAGTGTCTCAATTCCTTAGATTCTTATGCCAAGTCCCCAATCTCATTGAAAGATCTCACTTTTATTTGTTTAGATTGTTCCTCTGTTTTTAATCTACTCTGAGATTGTTCCTCTGTTTTCATCTACTCTGAGATTGTTCCTCTGTTTTTTAATCTACTTTGAGATTGTTCCTTTGCTTTTAATCTACTTTTGAGATTGTTCCTCTGTTTTTATCTACTTTGAGACTCTCAGTTCCTTAGATTCTTCTGCTGAGTCCTTAATCTCATTGAAAGATCTCACCTTTCTTGGTTTAGACTGAACCGGTTTGATCCATGGCTTGAACGAATACAATTGAGAACCTGAGATTCTGTTTATGCATTTATGTTCAGCATCTAGAAATGGTCCAAACATTAAGACTCCAAGATGTATATCTACAAGAGTCATCATAGCTTCAGAGACAAGAGACAGAAGCTGTAAAACCAATACTCTCTCTAGCCGTAGAGACGCAATGCTATTGGTTCTCGGCGTGTCAGGACTCTCAACGAGCTACTCTCCTGCGGCTTATGCAGCCGGTTTGCCTCCAGAGGATAAACCGAGGCTCTGTGAAGCAGAATGCGAGAAAGAGCTTGAAAATGTATGGTGAGATCACGCACACAACACCACCTTTTTGGACTTTCCATATAATCTTTTTGAGTTCATGACATTTTTAATTGGATTCTCTGCTGGTTTTGATTGAATAAAAGGTCCCAATGGTAACTACAGAGTCAGGGCTTCAGTATAAAGATATCAAAGTTGGTAAAGGCCCTAGTCCCCGGGTTGGTTTTCAGGTAAAAAAGAACTGAATCAAAGATTGATGAAACCATATTCTCAACCTTGTTGCTGAGATGAAACGATCCAAAATGTTGCAGGTTGCTGCTAACTATGTAGCTATGGTTCCTTCAGGGCAGATTTTTGACAGGTAATCTTTCTCAATCCATACAAAACCTAACAACTTGATCTTCTTTAGCTGAGCTATCACCAAATGGTCACATTCACTCACCTTGCAGTTCTCTAGAGAAAGGTCTACCATATCTGTTCCGTGTTGGGTCTGGCCAGGTGATCAAGGGACTAGATGAAGGACTCTTGACTATGAAAGCTGGTGGTAAACGCAGACTCTACATTCCAGGGCCTGTGAGTTTCTTTCTCATCAAGATTATAGCAGTAGTACTTTATTGTAACAGAGCTTCTAATTTTTCTGTCTGTTTTGATTATATGAATGTCACACTACAAGTTGGCGTTTCCAAAGGGTCTAGTCTCAGCTCCGGGAAGGCCGAGAGTTGCACCGAACAGTCCAGTTGTATTTGATGTGAGCTTAGAGTACATACCAGGGCTCGAGTCAGATGAAGAGTGAAACTATTTTTTTTTTTAAAGTTCAGATTATAATATGAAAATACAACATTATGTGATGGTGTCTCATTTTTACTTACATTTCGTTGTAAAAAGAAACCGTCAGCTATTCAGCTCCTTCACCATTAGGCCCCCATAGTTTCTTTTGGTTTTCTCTAGTTGCAGAAAGATGATGATTGATGACATAAGAATCTCATCATTGTTCAGAGTTTAAGACAACTATGATTGTTCTAAATTCCATGAGATATGAGTTATAGTGAATGTTTTAATATGTGATTATCACAAGAGTTTATACAAACATTATCCATATGCAAATCTCATTCGTAGTCTCTCATCCACTACTAGTTGTGTTATATCTTCTTATCTCGAACGTTTGGTCCAACCAAAATTCTAAAATGCCTCCAAGTCCTGTATTTGTGTGGGACTAAAAGGAAGCTCATCATTGCTTTTTATCTTCTTTGTTACTTTGCAAATTAGACTTTTTTTTTTTTCAAATTAGACTTACTATCTCCTTGTTATCTAGTGTAATATTCACTATAGCGTTTAGTATTTATAAATGAAACCAAACATCTTAGACTAGGTAAAAGAACTGATAACATACAGAAGTTCGATACATACCTCTGAATCAACTTAAGAGTAAACTCTACATTACGATTTAATCTGCAACACCATTACAAAATTCTATGATATATCATTCTACTTTTTTTTTTATATATCATTCTACTTTATATCAGTGAAGAATATTAACTTTGCAGATGTTTTAGAGATGTTCAGTAGTGTGTCAAAAAGATTGAGATGTATTCATACTCAGATGTATCAAAACATATTTTTGTTTGTATTTTCTTTTGTTTTTTTTGATCAAAACATATTTTTTTGTATTTTGGCAAAATTAATGAACTCTGGATCAAATTAAATCAAATTCGTTTTCAATACGAGCTCGGAATCATTGGATAAATTAGCATAGACATGTATGCATTTTATTAGAGGGGATAATACTCATACGTCTTCGGACATTATTACATGAATCACATACAACCATACTTATATCAAAGTATAAAACGCTATAGGGAAAAGTTTTTTTTTGTTTGCGATAGCGGGTTGGGCGGTTGCGTTTAGCGTTTTAAACAGTAATAATAAGCGGTGTATGATTTCTAGCTTGTAATATATATCTAATCGTCTTTGCAGTAGTCGCAGAAACATTTGATAGGTTTGCTTTTGTGTTTCTTCACGCATTTACCGCCTTTAGCACCTTTGAAACTCCTGCAGTTTTGACGACACAACGTGGGGAAGAACTTAGGGTTACAGAACGTGGGACCTACGTCTCCCCCGTACTCCTCCAGGCATTTGAACTTCTCGTCGGCTCCTATCTTCTCCGGCGACTCTGCATATTTAGTTATGATAATCTTATATATAAGTTGTGACTTGTGAGAGTGGTAGTTTTGTAATAATGTACTTACCACCAAGAACGGCGAGGAAGAAGATGAACAACGCTATGAAGATGTAAACAGACTTCATTTTGCTTTGTTTACTGTTTATTGTGGAGGTGTATCTGCCAGCGATTCATGTGTTTATAGTGACATGCAAATGATTGGACCTCTTTTTTCATTCACATTTTTAATAATATAGCTGTGTTAATTGAGACACGAACGGTCCATCTAGATTTTGACGTATCAGAAAAAGAAGAAAAGGAGATAGATACGTACAATCATGATTGCCTTATTGGTACATACATTTTTCACGTGATTTTTTTTCAAGCTCCACTATCTTTATATTTTAAACTAATGAGTTTGCCCATCACTTTAATTTTGTATGCACCATCGTAGACAATGTATAACAATTTATTTTTATTACTTTAGTTCAATATTTTGTATGTTAATCGTACTTTTTCGTTTAAAAAGATGTTAATGGTACTTTGAAGCTCGAATGCCTTTAGCTATCTATAAATTAAAAATCATATGTTGAGTTGTTTTATAGGTTCAGTAGTTTAAAACGTATAATAAAACTAACAACCAACCAAAAAGAATAGATATGCCACTCTAATAGCAAATTCAATATTTAAATTATTAGAACCATTCAACCATGATATCATATAGACACATTGCTACTTGAAAAGAAAAACATTTTTTTGTTAAAAGCTTCATGAACCTCTTTGAAGCAGAGATGGAGAAGAGAAAGACTCCTAGTTAATGAAGGATAAATGTCCTTGATTTAATCTTTCTCTAAGGCTAAGTGTTGACTACAATTCGCCAGAGTAACTGGCTATTTCTTTTAGCATATTGTTTACATTCTGAAGAAGTGGTTATTTTAGCAAATGGAACGTTATAAATTTATAACCTAAGCATACATGAAATGATACAATGATATAACACATACACAAACAAAGTGATAGTAGTTGACGGTCGATGAAATTGTTGGGGCATTATTATCACATGAGCACATACATTTATTAATTCATATGGAAGTAGATACGCTTAAGCGAAAGGGGTCTCTTATTTGATATGCGTTGAAGCTGAGGCCATACGTTCTTGCAACTCTAATCATTCTTTGCAAAAGTCGCAGTAGCATTTGGTATGCTTATTTTTCTTTATGCATATACCGTTTTTCGCGCCTTTCATAGCACGGCAGTTTTGGCGGCACAACGTTGGGAAGAATTTAGTGCTACAATCCATGCCAGTTTTTCCGCCGTACTCCTCCACGCATTTGAACTTTGCTTCAATCTTCTCCGGCGACTCTGCATATTGTAGTCAAAATTATATGAGTTGTAAGAGTAGTAGTTTCTGAATAACATGGTAAATTTAATCAGATACTTACCAAGAACGACCAGGAAGACAACGAACAACACAAGGAATATGGAAACAGGCTTCATTTCAATTTGCTTATGATAATGCTTATTTTGCAATTCTGGGATGTATCAACCGTTATATTTATAGTAGTAGTAGACTAGTGATGTAAAATGATTAGGATGCTTTTAATGCTAAAAATATTCGAACCGAAATGAAAAAAAAACAACAATTATTCAAGGGCCCGTTCTCGATTTTATAAAATCAAATATTGCCGTAAAGGTAAAACGTTTTTCACATAGCATTTCCAAGTTACACAAAGAAGAATACATGGACAAAACAGGGCAACAGGTATTTTGCCAATTATTCAAAACATAAAAGTGGATTCTCCACTATTTGCTTTCCATTTTTTTGTCAATAATTCAACAATCTCAATAATTCAAACTGTAGCCACTATACCAATAATCTCTGCGGCTCGTGAGTTTTCCATTACTTCATTTTTTTGGTCTTATGTGAAATATGGCTATGAGATTAGTCCTGAAAAACAATAAGGACCAAAGAAGTATAGTGCAGTTTGGTGTAAGTCTTTAAGTTTGGCCAAAACAAAAGGAAAGGGTTCTCGTTGTGGAGACAGAGGAAGATATTGATTAACTTAGATCAATATATTTATTTTACAAAGTCTATGTAATTAAATGTACGAAGTACGAACACGCTGAGAAAGATGATTGCTAAGAATCTTGGGTACATATCTATACAAGATTTTAAAGACAACAACCACATAGTTCATTACCAAACTCATTTCAGTTGTCAGAACCAGTTTACAAAGAAAATCTCCGTACAATTCTTGAAACAGAACTACATATGAAGAACAAAACATAATACTAATGTATGTTTTATTTTAGTCAAGAGAGGCTGAGAAAAACCGAAGTTGCAACTCCAACTGCGTACACACCAATCGCCGCTCCGATTAGGTTCTGTCCGGACCGAGTCACGGCGCCGATCCCAGCGATTCCGGCGATTCCTAATGGAATCCTACTCGCCATCGCTTTCCTCGCGTTTCCCACGACGGTTTCCGTGAAAACCTCGGTGGCCCACTCCTCGAACTCCTCCGGCCCGAGAATATCCGCCGCCGTGACTCGGGAGGTGATGACTCGGAGAGCTGAGTCGACTTGGGACTGACTCGGAGGAGAAGGGACCCACCTGATGATCAGAGGAAAAGAGGAGAGGTTCCGGTGGATGTGGGCGGCGGCGGAGAGGAGTTGGTAGGGACGAACTCCGGCGAAAGCATGCTGAGCGAGAGAAAGAGACTCCTCGTATGCTGAGTCGCAAGCCGAGTGGAACTCGGGCGAGTTGGATAGAGTCGTCTTGACTCGCTTTGAACCCGATATCCCCATCTCTCTCTATCCTCTCTTCTCGCGAGTTACTGTGATTAAAGCTAGACTCGAGTTTACTCTCTGTTGTTTACACGTCACTATTGATGATGTTCATTCACAGCCGTTGGATTAAACTGTAAATTCATCTGACGGTAGTCACACGTATAAACATATGTACAAGTGTACAACTACAAGTGGTACAGCGTTTATGCTGAATAAAAGATTTTAAAACATGTAGACAAGAGAGTTATTTTATTCGCCACTAACCATGATAGTACGATACCAACAATAGTTGATTTGTGAAATAACAAATTAGATTTGTAGCAAGATGGTAAAAAAATAGGAAGAGAAAGAAAAGAGGGTGAAATTTTGATTATTTAGTGAATTATATATATTTTTTGTTTTGTTATACCAACAAACATGAGAGCCTTATTTCACTAACCATGATACCAACAAACATGTAGATAAGATTAGATACTTCAGGCTTTATTTTTTATTTCACTTTTATTCATTAGTCGTACATTATTACTTGGACATTTCCACCTTGATTATTACACAAACCATGACACTTCACACATGCAACATTATTCAAATACCACTTAGAATCTGATCGAAAGGTGGTTTGTAATTGTCGGTGCAGAAGTCGCATAAGCACTTATATTTATTGCCCTCTCCCGTAACGCATCTTCCACCTTTAGATCCCTTGTCCCCACGGCATCTTGTATAGCAAAACGGGGGATATATCAAAGGCGCACAGAAGGCGAAACCCACATCACCTCCGTATTCTACCAAGCACTCGGTATCTTGCGCTTCTGTCTTTGGCACTTCTGCTCATTATATATATACAGAGAATACGTGAGAATATAGAAATCACATTTATATTGAAACTATTACGTGGAGATATACTTTCTGGATCATTTTTGTTACGAATCGCACAACTGTTAACTGATACATGTGAATAAACACGGAGATAGTTATTTACCAAAGATAACCAAAAAGAGGATGGGAAATACGGCAAAGGAGGAAACTAATTTAGTTGCCATGGCCATCTTATCTCTCTCTCTTTCACTTTGGAGTTAAAGTCTGTGTAAAGTTTCTATGATATTTACCTTATTATAAAGAGGTCATGTAGCTGTGATAATAATTGATACGAAACGTAACGACTTTTGGGATTTTCCATATTTCTAACTAAAAATGTGTTTTAAATGTTAAAAAGAAAGAAAGATAAATGTTACTTTTGGTCCCAGCTCACTGAGCTCAGTGTTGTTTTAAAAGCCCAATACATGCTAGAGATGAAGATTTAGGAAACCGTATTGAACCAAAAATTGAGCAAACCTGAGTTAAAATAGGGAACCAAAGCAGGAATTGTTACAAGTTACAACAAGGTTTGGTAGGTGAAAAAAATTACTTTCGACTCACAAAACATATGTACAAGTGAATGCTCCAGCGTTTACAGGGGCTTGGATATACTACAATAGTTATCAATATACTTTTCTTCACATATACGTATTATTACTTGGACAATTTTAACTTTTTTACCACAAGCAATGACACATGCAGGATTCAAATGACACTTAGAAACTGATCATAAAGTTTGTCGCTGAAGAAGCGCATAAGCACTGCTGCACTGGCCACTCACTAGATACGGAACAAACTCTATTTAGATCTCTTGTTCACATGTCACAATTACATTTATTCCTTTTACCGTTGATTAACGGTAAATTTTTAAACCCAGTAGATATTTTCTTTGCCTAGGATTCTTTTGGCTTATGCAAAGTTGTGAAGTATGAGGGTTAACAATAATATGAATCGCTTCTAACCACGATACCACCCGTATAATATGATCAAACCATAATTACGAGCCTTAGATACCGCCGGCCTTTTTTATTTATTTCACATATTCATTACAACATTACATTATTACCTGGATCTGTCTTCACCTTTATTTTTACACAAACCGTGACACATGCAGGATTGATCAAATACCAGTACTTAGAATCTGATCATAAGCTTTGTCGCCGCAGAAGTCGCATAAGCACTTGACATTAAACTCCTCTCCCCAACGGCATTCTCCACCTTTAGCTGCCTTGTCCGCACGGCATCTTCTGACACAAAACGACGGATATATATATCATAGGCGCACAGAAACTGAAGCCAACATCTCCACCGTATTCTTTCAAACATTCCCTGTCTTGCGCTGCTTCGGTCTCAGGCATTTCTGATCATTTGGTATACAGGGAATGCTTGAGAGTGTATATAAATCACATATATAATGAACGTGCTGCGATTATACCAAGAAAAATTCTCTCTGGATCATATTATGAATCACACAAAATTTAACAAATATATGTCAATAAATATAGAGTTAGTTAAATTACCAAAGATAACCAAAAAGAGAACGTAAAACACGGCGAAGGAAGAAACTGGCTTCGTTGCCATTGCCATCTTCTTTCTACTATCTTTGTTTCACTTTGGAGTTAACGTATGTGTAAATGAACTGGTCTATGCTATTTATCTTTATCGTTGGACCAATAAATTATTATCAAAGACTCATTTAGCTGTCATAACTCATACACACGTCACAGTTACATGTAATTTCTGACCGTTAATTAACCATAAATTAAACGAACGACAGTCAGATAAAGAGCCGGTCCTACGTTTAAGAAGGCTAGAAGCAAAAAAAAAAAGTGGCCACTTATCAAAACAAAAAAGAGAAGAAAATATGTACTAAGACCATCTCCAACCCCACTTCATTTTTCACTTTTTGCTTCATTTTGAAGAAAGTTTTGCTCCAACCCTACTTCATATTTTGCTTCAAAATGAAGCCGTGAATAGTGTTATTTCAAATTTGAAGATCTACTGTATATATCTTCATTTTTTTGAAGATGAACTTTTTCATTGCAAACTGATCCTTAACTTTTATTTATTTGTATCTTTTGCCAAAATAAACAATATGCTTTAATATAATCCAATTAATTTCTAATTTCAGTTGTTATTTTCATTATATCAATTTAAAATATTAAATATACTTAAATTTTTTACTAATAAATAAAATAAACTTACTTAATTAAGATAAAAAGACAAATACATAATTAATAACACAAAACTAAACATATTAAACTTATCAATACAACATAAACTAAAACTTAATAATCTGGTAAATCATTTGTTTATTAACACTAAACATATAAAATCTAATGTTTTTGTTTATTTATTTATGTTTGGTATAATAATTTTATTATAAGATATGTTAAACATGTTGAATTATGTTGAAATAAAATAGTTGGGCAAAATTAGTAAATGTAAAAAACTAGAAGATGTTATTAATAATTAATGATAAAGTGGAGAAAGAATATATTTGGAATATTCCTTTTAGAAGAAAGAAATGAAGTAAACCATTGGAGTGAATGTTGCTTCATTTTTTTCTTCATTTTGAAGAAAGTGCATATTTGAAGATAAAAATGAAGCCAACCATTGGAGATGCTCTAACAGAGTTTTTTAAAACCAGTACTTGTTTTCTTTGCCTCAGATTTTTTTTTTTTGGCTTATGAAAAGTTGTGAAGTATCTAAGTTAATCTTAATTTTATTCGCATAGAGAAATTTATTAGATCACATAGAGAAATACATTCGGAATCATTTTAATTGTGGAATCACAAAATTTTCAAACATGACTTTTTTTTTTGTGCACAAATTTTCAACATGACTTAATAGGTGATTACAGAGCATTTTGGTGAAGACATCCAACTTATATTCACAGTTTATATAAAACGATTATTATCATATACAGTATCATGACTCCAATATATCAAAATTTCCTTTCTCCCTGACGCCTTTTCTTACAACCAAAACTAATATATGTAGAAACAAACAACATTCTTTCACAAGGGAAGACATAACTGAGTAGTAGTAGTTATCAACCTGCTCCTAGGTAACCATTGCTGCCAGCAGAACCACTGGCGAAGCCAGTAAGAAGAATAAGGGTGCACATGCACCCATAGTGTTTTTGAAAAACTAATGTATTAATTTCTTCACTAATGTTTAAATATGTGAACTTAAATTTGTAATTTTACACACTTGTGCACCTACTAATATTCATTTCTGGATTCGCTCCTGAGCAGAACTACCTATAGAAGCATGCAAATCGCGAACAAGGAACTTCACCGTGTGTTTTCCCATTTCAAACAATATCTCCAAGCATTTTTTGGAGATCAGTCTGTAACCAGCATCACCCATTCCTCTTCATCGTCAAAGTACTTGAGCTGAAACAACACATCTTGCAGTTTAAAACGTTTCCCAACTTCTCTGTAGAGCTGTAGACATCCAACCGATGAATCGAACTTGAAATGTACTGTGTCTTCTCTATAATTAGCATTTACAGTGAGCATTGCTGATCCACCTCGCTGCTATTGCTTTTGAGTATAACTGCTCCTGGGCCATTTGATGAATCTGACATGGACCAGTTAGGTTCGATAATATTGGCGCTACATCTGATTGTTATCAAATCTTTTTATTTATGATCATTAATTGTCATATTTATGTTAATCACATTAGGTAATTTTGGTAGTTTTTATTTAAAAACGAGTTGAGAATATTCCTTTATACATTAATAATCAATTTATTAGTTAATTTAATAAAAATTATAATATATATTAGGATGAACCAACTATTTTTCTAAGGATTCGAAGAATCATTCTGGTGATGACACGTGGTTACAAAAAAAATATTATAATATTTCAAGATTAATATATAAGGGGTTTTATAAGAGTATAGTAAACATACCAAAGTTCAGAGTTTCAGACAGATCCCTTAGACAATTCAAAGCAGAGACAACAACTACATGAGTGATGTTCCGGGAGACAAATTGCGGCGAAAGAAAACAGAACCAAGACAAAAACAAAGAAGAGAGTAAAGTAAAAAATTGAGCTTTATGCCAAAAATAGAATTTAAATCACTAAATTATTTGATTATAATAAAAAATGAGAATATCCAGATGAAATGAGATTAATATCTTTTTATAGATTGGAATTTTGAAATAATTTGTAATTTTTTTTAAAAAAAATTATTATATAATAATGAATTCAAATTATTAGGTGAGAATAAAAATAAAAAATATGCACAATAAATGAAAACACATCATTTTAAATCTTATCCAAATTTTCCTTAAAAAAAAATTATTCGTATGAGGTGATAGCGTAGTTGCGCACCAAACATTTTTATCCTATCAATTTGCACCATGTGATTAAATTGGACCACAATTTTAACAGTGGAAACTCTAGAATTTTGTTGAATCCACCTAAATATGTTACAAAATTTCAACAGTCTCATTACAGAATATTTAACAGTTGAAACCAAGCCGATTGGTCTAATGTGGAAACCAGAAATTTCATCATACCCATAAAATACTTTTAATTAATTCGGTGAGTGAGTCTTTTTACTTTTTTTTTGGGTCTAAATATCAAGATTTATACCACTTTTCTGTTTTTTAGAGTTTACAATGTTGTGCGACTGAAAGTTAGTTATTGTCTTCTTCCCCTACACCAACCAACCAACCAACATATGATGTAGCTCTCTGTTAGGTTGTGTTTCATCCATTTGATTTTTGTGTGTTAATTAACCCAAACAATGTGTTACGTCAACGGAACAAAATCTATTGAATCACTTCTTCACACGCCACAGCTACGTTTTATTCTGATCGTCGATTTACAGTGAATTAATCGAGTAGTCAAACACAGCTACCTGGATGCTAAATTAAAGATTTTAAACACAAATAGATATTTTCTTTGGATTAATTCTTGGGTTCATGAACCGGTAGATTCACCAACTAATATGTTTTTTTTTATTTCATATTCAGAATCTTTTAAAAAGGAAACAAAATATTATCAAGTTATATTATGTTTTTAACATTTAAAAAAAAATAGTAGTCGCAAATTTTTATTTCCTTTTAATTTAAAAGATACTGAATATAAAAAATAAATTTTTATTAGTTGGTAAATCTATAGATCATCGTAGAAGTGAACCCAAGAATTATTCTTTTCTTTGTATTAAATTCTTGTGGCTTATGCAAAGTTGTGAAAAAGTTAAATAATTATTATATTCGCATATAACATGATACCAACCATATAATGTGATCATACCATGTGAGCCTTCCAGCTCTTTTTCACATATTCATTATTACTTGGACAATTTCATTTTTATCATCATACAAACCATGACGCATACATGATTAAGTACTTGGACCACCTAGACATGCAGGATTGTCGCTGCAGAAGTCGCATAAGCACTTGTAGTTACCGACGCCCTCCACCGAATAGCAAATTCCACCTTTAGCTCCGTTACTTAAACGGCATTTCCAGTAACAAACCGAAAATTCCTGAAAGTTACAGGAATCCGAGACAAATACACCCTCGTATTGTTTCAAGCACCGCTGCGCTTCTATCACTGGGACTTCTGCTCATTATATATTATATTAGATAAATACACGAGAAAATAGAAATCAACTAGAGAAGTACTTTCTGGATCATTTTAATTATATGAAACACAATTTTTCGTAACAAATATATGTGAATGTATACGGAGTTAATTAATTACCAAAGATGACCAAAAAGAGTATGATAAGTACGGGGAAGAAAGAAAGTGACTTCGTAGCCATGGCCAACTTCCCTGTTTATATTTCTCCTCTCTAATCTCTAATCTACTTTTGAGTTAAGGTATGTGCTATCAACTTGTACTATGCTATTTATCTTTTAATTTCTGTTTTTCTATGGGTGTCAAATCACCTAAATTATCCTCATCCAATCATTTAGCTATATACAAAAACTAAATCTCTAGTTTTATAGAGATGCCACATCACCTGAAATATTCTCATCCAATTATTTAGCCACGTCATCGCGGATATTAAACCAATGGACCTTAAACCATCCAAACTCATCAAAATAACCAACCCATTTTTAAAAGTTTCTTGTTTTTATGATCTACCCCTCATTCTAATATTATCTCCATAGGTGTAGATCAAAATTAAATATTTGTATGGAGCACAAATAAATGATATAAAAAGTAAAACAATCATAATTAAAATTACATATATGCAACTTTTATTTAGAAAAATTAAAATTATTTAAAATTCTGAATTTTAAAAATAATTTATAAAAAACTAAAATCATTAATGTGTAGATTTCGTTTATATAAAATGATTCTAAAAAATTTCATAAATCAGATCCAAATCATATAATTAACTTGATTTACTAAAAATATTAATTTATTTGATTCTCAAATAACATATTGATAAAATAACAAATAAGAAATGTGTATTGAAAATATAAAATGTAACAAGTAAAAATGATAATAAAACATGGAGAAAAAAAAGATTTCTCAAATAACATATTGATAAAATAACAAATAAAAAATGTGTATTGAAAATATAAAATGTAACAAGTAAAAATGATAATAAATCATGGAGAAAAAAAGATGAGATATCGATAAAGAAAAATGATAATGAATAGAAAGAAAATTTGACACAAAACTCATTGGCGTGTGGAATCGAAAACTAATCCCGAAAGGCTATTGATGTCACGGGTAACCAACAAATCTAATGCACCAGCAACAGCTATTTCCTCAGGAGACTAATATAATCAGTATGGGGGCACATGCTCTACCCTTTCACAACCCCTGATCCCCACCGTAAATTTAATCACTTGAGTCGTCTCTGTTTTGTCTCTCCAACTTTTCAGGTGTAATGTATCCGATGAAACTTCAATGCTCCTCAATAAACCATCAAATCAAGACGTCGTGTTACTCTCCACATCCCTCTCTTCTCACTCAGTAAACAATCAATATCTTTTATAGATCATAAAAAATCATGAATTTTGATATAGTTTATATTATTTAAAATGTTTTTATTATTTATAAATGAGTTTGAATTATTAGGTAGATATAAAAATCAAAACAATCTGCACAACTAATGAAAACATATTATTTAAATTTTATCCAAATTTTTTATTTAAAAAATAATCTTTATATGGTGCATATGTACGCACTCATCCAACATTATCCAATCAACTTGCGTCACGTGACTAAGCTGAACCACACACAAAAATTCAACTGTTGTAACAACTCAAAAATTCAACTGATGTAACAACTCTATTGAATCCATCTAAGATATGTTATAAAATTTTAACAACTTCATTGTTGAGTACGTAATGAACAGTTGAGACCAAGGTGGTTAATGTGTTTACAAAACCAGAATTTTCATCATTAACAGTAAATTAATCGACTAGTCAATCTACACCTGGATGCTAAAGATCTTAAACACAAATAGATATTTTCTTTGAATCGGGTTCTTCTTGCTTATGAAAAGTTGTGAAGAAGTTAAATAATTAATTTTTCTATTTGCATATAACACGATACCAACCATATAATGTGATCAAACCATGTGAGCCTTAAGGTACTTCCGGCTCTTTTTCACATATTTATTAATAATTGGACGACTTTCATTTTTATTATCATACAAACCATGACACATGCAGGATTATTCAACCTAGAGTCTGACTAGGACCAGGAGTGTCGTGGCAGAATGTCTCGCTGCAGAAGTTGCATAAGCACTTATAGCTTTCGACACGCTGTTCGTCCTCTCCCTCTACTGCCACATAGCAAATTCCACCTTCAGCTCCGTTTTCACGGCATTTTGTATGACAAAGCGGAGTTTCCACAGCGGAACAGTTGCTTAAGGGAAAATCACCAACGTATTCTCTCATGCACAGCTGCCCTTCTATCTCCGGCACTTCTGCTCATTATATATTAATATATTATATTAGATAAATACATGAGAAAATATAAATCAACTAGAGAACTACTTTCTCAATCATTTTAATTATACGAAACACAATTTTTCTGAACAAATATATGTGAAAATATATGGAGATAGTTAAGTACCAAATATGACCAAAAAGAGTGTGAAAAATAGGGCGAAGAAAGAAAGTGACTTCGTAGCCATGGCCAACTTCTTTGTCTGTGTTTGTCCCTCTCTACTCTCTGTTTTACTTTTGAGTTAAGGTATGTATTAACCAACTTGTACTATGCTATTTATCTTTAAATCTTTGGTATTCTAGGGATGCCACATCACATGAAATATTCTCATCCAATTGTTAAACTATATAAAAGGAACTAAATCTCCTGTTACAAGAAAAGAAAAAGAAAACAGGAATTAAATCCCTATTTTTTAGAATAAAATAATTATTTTAAACACATTATTATTTAAAATTACAAAAAATAAACTAGCAATATTATTAAAAGAAGTACCTAAACTCTATTAGAAAATACCATCAAAAGAGAATACTAATCATTTTATCTCAGCTTATGCCAAAATATAAAAATAGGATATAACAAAACAAATAGATGATTAATATCAAAATCATATATATAATGCCTCACTTTTCTCTCTTTTCAGGGTGTACACGTTGGATTTTTATAAATGCATGTGGGCCCCATGTTTTGTCCGGTTTTGATTGGTCGATTATGGTTGGTGTTTGGTCTGATTTTGGTTCTCCTTGTCCGGTTAGATTATAAGTCAAACGCTGCGTTTTTGCCGTTGAATAGATTAGGGTATCTTTCTTTTCGTTCTTCCAGTCTTCTTTCTCACCGTCAACGGTTAACTTAATCTGCAAACCCAAAGATTTCTCCTTCCATCTCTTGACCTCCCCTAATCATTCAACGTCTTCTTAATTTCGTCTTCTCATCTCTTAACCTCCCCTGTCGTTCAATGTATCTTAATTTCGACCTCTTCGGATCCTTCATGTCAAATCTATAAATTAAAGAGGGTTGAGACTAGGATGAATCTTCAGAACCACTTTCAGTTATTCATTTTTATCAAGGGTAGAAAGATGGCTTCCTCCGATGTTGTTGCGCACTCCGCCTTTGATGCTCTTCGTCTCGGTAAATCTACCCAGTCATTGTTGCTCGGCTGCTTCGTTTTTTTGGACTCAAAAACCATCAAGAAGCAAGCTAAATTCATGGAAATCATTCTACTTCTCCGTGATGAGAAGGTATTGAAACGACAAGCATCTTATATTAGATGTTTTTTTTTAAAAGCTTGATGATTTATTTTAGTACGGTTTGTCATCTGTAATCCTATGATCACCTTCCATGGTGGTAATCTCTGAATCGGAAGTTTAAACTCTATGGTTTCCTTCTAAATCAGATGACATTCATCATGCGGAGAGTGGCGCTAATGGATGAGAGGTTAATACAAATCCCAATATTTTGTAATTGTTTTTTCTCTTTATAAAATTTCTCACAGACACTTTTCATTTTTAACACAAGTTCTTACTCTCAGGTTATTATGAGTGGAAAGCTCCATGCTCAAAAGGTGCCAAGTCCATGAAATTCAAGGTCGGTTACATGGTTTCCTCCGGTCAACTAACCAAGTAGTACATCGAATCTGTAGTTAAACATGTTCTGTTTATACATGTGACTAGGTGAGAGTTTCTTCTTTTGAGTTCCTCATTCTCCTTAATGGTTAAGTACAATGAAAATATCTAAAGTGATTGTGGTTAAACCTCATAAATGTGCAGGGTCTGCTCGGAATCAAGGTTAAGGTCCTGCTTGACTGGGACCCTATTACGAAGCTAGGACCAATGACACCATTACACGATCTTGTGATCATCCATGCTCCCAAGGGAAAAGATGTTAACTCCGCAGCTGCTCAGGTTGTTACTTTGGCTGCTCTTCTACTGAAAGCTCCACTCACAACCGTAGAGTACACTGACCAAGTAACCTTCCGATCCTGATTTTGGAGACGCAATTGGAAGTGTGAGCTCCATTGATTCTTTGATTCTGGTGAGAGACGCTTAAATATGTTTTATCATATAAGTTATAACCATATGCGTTAAAAGATATACAGATTTGTTATTGTATTATTTTAACTTAATTCACATTTGTTTGGGAATTGTGGGGTTATAGTTGATTACAAAACTGAAATACAATAGAAACGTGTAAATTAATATTTGATACATTAATAAACACCCTAAGTTCATTAAAAGAATTCTGGTCCAAAATTGGACCGGCTCAAATATAAAATAAATTAATAAGATAATAATTTATAAGAAAATCATATGTAAATATATGGTTCCATTAAAATTATAAATTAGCAATTTATATGTTTGTACATTTTTATATAAGTACAAACCAACTATTATATTGTTTTTTTATATTTACACTGAAATTATATTTATATTTTCTTAAGATTTAATATATTTTGATGAGATTAATAAAATTATATCTTAAACACAATTAAATATATATATATATATATATATATATATATATATATATATATATATATATCAAATAATATAATAAACTAATACTGTAAAATTTCAAAATGTTAATTAATGTATATACATTAAATTTAAATATCTTTTTATTTCAGGAAAAATATTTCTTAAAATATTTTTTTAAAGAGTTTCTTTTGTAAATTGATAACTCTATAAATTAATAAAATACTAGAATTCTAATATTACTAATTTATTGAGTTTTTAAAGTATAAGTAAAATGAACAAATGCATCCATATATAAAAGAGTTGATGTACACACCGGAATAAGGAACCGATGTGCGGAGCAAGCATATCAACAATCCATAGTAAACAAATTCAACTAAATAAAAAAATTCAATCCACAACATTTTCTATAATATTTTTAAAGTTTTAAATCACATCTAATTGTCAATATCCCCGCGCTTACGCGGGGTTTCGCCCTTAGTATCTCAAATTTAGTAGAATGTATATTCGAGAATGGCACACCCCGTATTATTAGTAATAAGTGATTACAGACAGGCCCGTTCCTTATGTAAGGCAAGTAAGGCATTGCTTTAGGCCACATTTTCTTACAATAATATTTAGGCCACGACTCAGATTTTTGTTTAGAAGCTTTTTTATTCTTTAGATTAATATCAATTCTTTACGTTATTCATATATGTTTTTATAAACTACAAAATGCCATTTTGTCAAACTATAAGAAATTTCTCACCATGCCATTTTGGTTTTAGCAATTTTGCATTTGTTATATTTGATATTATTATGGAGAGAAAATCCTAATTTATGTCGTCTCTACAAATTTTTTTTTTCGAAATTCATAAGTAATAAAAATGTATTTATAATTCAGTCAATCATAGAATAATTAAATAAATATCAATAATACTTATCTAAGATATGATTGATGAATACAATTTATGGAAATTTGTGCATGAAAATTTCGAAGAAAAATTATAAGATCTGTTATATTTATATACAAATATATATATTAGTATTTTCTAACCTTATTTTAAAATTAATTTTCGGCACTGATTACAGAGCAATTTGGTGAAGACATCTAACTTCTCTACTTAGTTTATATAAAACGATTATCATATACAGTATCATGACTCCAATATACCAAAATTGCCTTTCTCCCTCACGCCTTTTCTTACAAGCAAAACTAATACATGGAGAAATAAACAAACATTCTCTCACAAGGGAAGACATAACTGAGCAGTAGTAGGTGTCATAAACCTGCTCCAAGGTAACCGTTGCTACCAGCAGAACTACCTATATGCGAAGGTAAATCACGAACAAGGAACTTCACCGTGTGTTTTCCCATACCATATAAAATCTCCAAACACTCTTGGAGATCAGAATCTGTAACCAGCATCACCCATTCTTCTTCATCGTCCAAGTACTTGAGTTGAAACGACCCATCTTGCAGTCTAAAACGTTTCCCAACTTCTCTGTAGAGCTGTAGACACCCAACCGATGGCTCGAACTTGAAACGTGTTGTGTCTTCTCTATAAGTAGCCTTTACAGTGAGGGTTGACGATCCACTCTCGCTGCTATTGCCTTTTTGGGTTCTCATTTGGTTCCTATTGTCCATGGAAGGAGATGAGCTTCTGAGCATAGCTGCTCCTGAGCCATTTGATGAATCTGAATTGGACCGGTTAGCATTAACCTCCATGAATGATCCTGCACAAACAGAAAGTGGCTTAAGATTGTAGTCTTCTTCATCTAAGATTCATATGTTATAGTTATAGAGATGATTCTTACCGTTAGTGATGATATCATCCTCTAACTTAATTGCATTGTCGACAGATTTAGCTTTCAAGAGCTCACATAAGGAGGTATCTTTAGCCATATCCTCCTGAACTCTTACATGCGCATTGTTACCATTATTAGAAGAGCCAACTGAAACGAATACGCCAGTCGCTGAGTCAAACCTCAGTCCTCCTTCTACACCATGGACAGAGTCAAGCACCGTCTGTATTTTCCTTAACGACCTGTTCACTTTGTTGATCTTACGAGATGGCCACCTCATGATCCCATGCTGTCTGCATATCCGTTTCAGCGTAGTAGGACAAACTGCAACCATTAGATCCAAAGTCAAGAGTCTGGTAATGGAAAAAACGGATCAGAAGCCTTGACAAAAATGTGAAAGTCTCACCACCAATGCTTCTTGCAGCATCTTTTAGACTCCCAGAGAAATGCTGTTGGAGAACTCTTAAGCTCACATTCTTCTCAACGGTGCCTTTCTTCTTCTCTGGTGTTATAGCTTTGCTCATATTCTATTGAAAAGAAAAAAGAGATCAGTGTCCATTATCTACAGAACAACTAAAATTGCATACATCAAACATACCTGCTCACAAGTGCCCTGAGATCCTGTACTATCTTTATCAGAGGACTTATCAGAGAACATGCTTGTAGTGGAGTTAGTTTCCCCCACATCATCAGAAACAGTTCTCAGAGTTCGACAAACTCTCTGCATAGTATCCGAAAGGCTGTCTAATAAAAGTTGCTGTTCCAAGCTTCCTTTCATACTTAAAGGCAAGAAAAGTTCAAGTATGTAATCATCTTCACCAGTGTGAGTGCTCCTCAGTTTTACAGCAACAGCAGCACTCAAACCGTACTTTCTAGCGTGATGGACAAGAGGGTACTCACTGATGTCATACGCCTTCACATCAGAAGAAAAGAACGGCTGGTTTGATACAAAAGCTTTGCCAACGATTCCTTCCTTTTCTCTCAGAGGATGATCCAAACACGCGTGGACAAAGCCTTCCATCTCCATATCATTCACATAACAAGCTGTCTCCTCTACGCAGAGAACACGATTATTTTCACCTGAGTTTGGGATCCAGGTTAGAGCTAAGGCAACTTGTGTGCATGACATAGTGCTCTCAGAACATCTTGTATTTCAGCTAAGGCTTCTCTTTGATTACTTGAAAGGTACTGAAAAAAAAAACAAGTAATGAAGCATAAAAATGAGTTGTACTTGTACATATAGCTATAAGCTTTTGTTTGGTTTCAGGATGTTACCTGAGGGCGAGGGACCACTGATGTCCGTAAGTTTACAGCCTGAAGAAGAAAAAAGAGAGTATACGATAAGTTAGTTTTCGACATATTTGGTATACAGTACAAGGGATTCAGTAACTGCAGTTTGGTAACCTTTCAACCACAAACAAACTGTCTCCAGAGCTGGCCCTGGGAAGCTTTCATGTACAGTGGTGGCAGAGGACTCTGTCCTTAAGCCAACAAAGAGATTCTCAGACCCTAAATCAAGTTTGCATAAAGTTTAAGTGTGTTTATTGCACTTTGCTGTGCTGCAAAACACATCAAAACCTTTAAGGAAAGACAAGTTCTCTATGTTCAATGGTTTTGCTTTTGAGAGGCTTAGAGCTTAAAAAGGATTAGAGAGAGAGAGAGATAAGAGAGAGTAAGGGAATCCACCTGGAGAGCACGGCAAACAGAGTCCATCTCGGTATCAAAATTGACCTTTTCATGGGATGTGATGATCTCCATGACAGCAAAACAAGATGCACCAGATGATGCTTCAAGGATAGGTATAGCTATGGAGCCACGGACTTCGTTATCCATCGCGTGTTTCACACGCAGATACTCGTCCTTCTTGTAGTACATCACGTTTGATGTCCACTCGCGTACTCCAGAGATGAAGACTCTGCCAGGAAGACCAGGAAAAGAAGACTGATTCGGTTGGGAAGCAAATGTGAATTTCCTTGAGACTTCACGGTACTGAGAGAGCCTCGGGTCGAGCAAATAGGCCTGGTCACATGTACTGAGCATGTACTTGTCTCCTGTCTTGACAGGACTCCAAACTTGAGCTAAAACGCCTTCTCCTGAACCTGAGAACTGCATAAATAAGCTTAATGCTTTAAGCATCTTCTCATCTAGTGAGTGGCTCAAAGACCTGGGGATAGTACAGTTCAGTACACTGCGTCGTTTACCACTTAGCTCATCGCTATCTAATGAGTAACTCATATCTCCACCATAGTAAGAGCTTTCCAAACCATTGAATGAACGAGTGAGACCTGTTTGAGAGGTTGTTAGACCATACTGAGCGACCAAGGAGGTATCAGTCTCATAAGGGCTGTCACACCATGTGGCGAAAGAGTTCAGATTCATGAGCTCAGAGGAGTTGAGCATGTCGTCAGAGATGAAACTCCAAACACCAGAACCAAAGCTTAAACCATCCTTTTGTTCTTGGTAACTAAACCCATTTTCTCTTGAAGCAAAAGGGTGTTCCATTTCGTTGATGATTACTTGACCAGAACACAACTGATTCTGATTTCAAACTGTTGGAGATAAAGACAGGATCTTTGATTACAAAGAAGAGATGCTTGAAAGTTGAAACCTTCCACCAGTACCCTATAAACAGAGAAGACGTCACAAAATCAAATTCACTTAATTGACTTCAAAGAGGACAAACATCACCGAATGATATAAAGAAATTGCAAAAAAAATCCAAAACTTTAACAACCGGAACTCACAAAACGTTACAAAGAATATAGTAAAAGAGACCAAAGTTGAGAGTTTCAGACAGACCTGAGAGAATTCAAAACAGAGACGACAACTACTACACGTGTGGTGTTTCTGAGAGAGAAAATGCGGCGAGAGAAAAAAGAGCCAAAGACCAAGACAAATGAAGAGAGTAAAGTAAAAAAGTTATGAGCTTTATGCTGAAAGTAGAAACTTGGGTTTGTTTTATTAAAGCAAGTGGGGAAGCTACATCAGCAGAGTGTGTGATGTAAGGCAGCTTCTATTAATTTAAAAGTCGTAAGCTTTGCAATTTGCAACCAAAGGAGAGAAGTCTACTCAGACACGGAATCAAATCGGTTTTCTCTCTCTGAGTTTTTTTGTGCTTGTCTATGCAATTAAAAAGATGATGTGATGTTTTTATAGGAATCACTGAGTGAGAGGTATCTATGCGGTTTCAGTTAATTCGGTTAGGGTATTTCCGGTTTTTGATTATTTCGGTTAGTTACGATTAGTTTTATTAATTTAATTCAGTTATTTCGGATTATTTATATTTTTCTGAAAAGTAAACTAACTAAAAACCAAACCGAACCAAAAACTTAGAAAAATATTTTCAAAGATTTTACAAACTAGATTTAACTAGATTTAAAATCAAAATCAAAAACTTCAGTTGGTTAATTCGATTTAGTTCAAATCCGCAAGGCTAAGTATCATTATATGTTAGTGTTTTTTTACGTCGATAACTACAGATATTTAGATATTTGGGATGAAACCCAAATAATCTCTAGAAAATTGATAAGGACGAGTATTTTATCCCTGAATGCAACCAAGCAAACGGTAACTTAGCTCATATCGAAAAAGATTAATCAAAATCGACGGATTTACGAATTACTCCAAATTTTATTTTTATTACTTAGCTAATACTGATTGGCTTTATTTGTGTTATTGTATGTTTCACAAATTGTTTTTACTATTGATTAATAATATATAACAACTATTACTATGGAATCACAAAAAAATGCAGCAATAGCTAATAAAAACAATCACGTATAAAATAGAAATGTAAAAACAATAACAAAATAATTATTTTTCAAATGTATTTCACTTATATATGTTTTAAAATGAAAAAAAAAACTATAAAACATATAAGTGTAGAAAGCTATCATGTTAAAAGTAGTTGATCATTATATTTTATAAAACTAGTGATTATACGATGATGTAATTGTTATTTAATATTGGAAAGAAAAAAAAGCTATGACGTTTTAGACCATATGATTAGAGATGAATATATTAATTTATATGATTAGAGATGAATATATTAATTTATTACCAATCTTTGTAGCTATGACAAATCGAGGTGTCGCATATACTCCTACCCAATCCAATGCGGAAAGCTATTGATGAACACATTACCCACTTGTTAAAATGATAAGAATAAATTATCATTTTCTTAATCTTAATTTGGTTTTAAGAGATCAGCATGTAATATGATTTGTTTGACCTTAAACCATTATTGCATGTTAATATATGTGTCTTAAGCATATTTTATTCTTATGATGATGTCACGGATGACTCTTTCTACCTCTCCTCTTACATATTATTATATCTTTCTATTATGTTCTCCGTATATTATAAAGATGACGAAAGCTTGATATTATGCGGAGAATCATGACCGTTCCGGTTAGATCTTTTTTTTTCGGTTAGATTCTCTTCCAGATTCTTATTGTATTTCAAGATTCTTTAAGCGTGGATTCAACAATATACCGCTATGTTTTGTACTTTGCACGACTTGCTTGTCTCTCTATTTGCTGTATTTGATATTTTAAGTTTTTTTCAATCTTTTAAGTATGTATACAGTATATATGACGTAAGAATAACTAATTCTCAAAAAAAGGGATAACAAAACAACTATAGAACTGCACTAGACGACCGGAAACTCTCGAATACACGAATCTAATATGTAACTCTAGTGATGAATATATTTAATCCACTAGGCATTCACATTAAAGGATTATACAACTCCAATTTAACAAGGCCAATAATAGTAGTAAATTTTCTTTTTGTTTTTATCAACCAAACACACACTATAAAGTTCTTAGGTCGTAGGGGAGAAGAGTTCAAATGTTACTGTGTTTTTGTAAGTAAAGTCAAAGCTGTGAGTTGGTCTTTTTCTATAATTAAAATATAAGTTTTTGTGCTTGCGTATGCAATAAAATGTTGCGTTTCAATTAAGGATGATATTTTTGTAATGTCATCATATGTTAGTGTATTTTTTTTTGGTTGATAGATATGGTACGGAACCAAAAAAATTGATATCAATGAGTATCCATGGATTTTGTAAGTAAAACTTACAAGTGAAGGCATGTTAGAAAAAATGCATGTCGAATAGACGAAGCAAACAACCATTTAATTCACAGTAAAAATAGAATCTATAATTAACGTATTTACGCATTGCTCCAAATCTATAATATATACTAATATATATATTAGTGTTAATATATGTTTCAGAAAACAAACCTTACTATTGATTAATAAATTAATACATAACAAACATTACTATGGAATCACAAAAATGGCAGCAATAACTTATAAAAACAATCACATACACAAATAGAAATGTAAGAAGATATATGATGTTTTAGCCCATATGATTAGAGATGAATATTAAGTTGTTACAATCGTTTTAGCTATGACAAATCGATGTGTCACATAGATTCACATCCAATCAAATGTGGAAAGTTATTGATGAACACATTACCCACTTGTTAATCCCTAACTAAGAACAACTTATCATTTTCTTAATCTTATTTAGTGGATCAACAGAAGATGCATGCATCTAACCCTCTTTTTATGATTTGTTTGGCTTTAGACCATTATTGCATGTTAATATATGTGTCTTAAGCATATTTTATTATTATGCTGATGTCACGAATGACTCTTACTACCTCTCCTCTTACATATAATATTATATTCTCCGTATTATTATAAAGATGACGAAAGCTTTATATTATGCGGAGAAAAGTGACCGTTCCGGCTAGATTCTTCTTTTCGAGATTCGAATATGCCTTTTGAGATTCTTTAAGAATCTTCAACTACAGCTATGGCTATATTTTGCACGACTTTGCCTGTCTCCCTATTTGCTGTATTTGAGATTTCATTGCCTGTCTCTCTATTTGCTGTATTTGAGATTTCATGTTCTTTTAAATATCATCAGTATATATATGACGATGACGTGATGCTAAAATATCTTTTACCTTTATTCCCGGCAGCCTACGAACTTATAAGATGACAAAAAACCCAGTAGAACTGCACTAGATGAGTAGATACATCTCGAAAACACGTAATTAGTGATTAACATATTTAATCCACTAGGCATTCACAAAGTAAGTTTTAGATTAAACAAGTTTAATTTCAACAAGTAGCTAGATTAATATATCAAATGTTCTCTTGTTTTTGTCAACCAAACTATAAAGTTCTTAAGGTCGTCGTAAAGAAGAAGAGTTCAAATGTTACTGCATTTTTCAAATAACGTTAAAGCTGTGAGCTGGTCGGTAGCTTTCTATAATCAAAATATCAGATGGATGAACCAACCATTCCTCTGTCTAGAAATTACTATTTACTAATAACATAATGTTATTGTACTTTATATATTCACAGCTGGTTAGAAAACAAAGACTTGTTGGAGCAGTAGCAATATAATGGTTAAAATCTTAATTAGTGCCTCGTATAGCAGCAAAAGACCTTAATCAAA
This sequence comes from Raphanus sativus, assembly GCF_000801105.2. Taxonomy (NCBI): domain Eukaryota; kingdom Viridiplantae; phylum Streptophyta; class Magnoliopsida; order Brassicales; family Brassicaceae; genus Raphanus; species Raphanus sativus. The sequence goes on along the minus strand of NC_079514.1, from coordinate 42,417,147 downwards.
AGAACCATTATTCTACTTTATCAAAGAAAATATGCATTTTTAAATATAGAACAGTTAGATTGCAGCTCAATACTATAAAACAAGTCTGTGATTATAACTCTTTAGACCTCCCTAATTACTATAATTTTCCATTTTTGTGTGTGTAATCAAGTCTCCTAAACAAACCCACATTATAGCATGTAGATCTATCCAAGGCCTAATAATGATAGATCATAGAAAGCCCAGAAAGAATCGGAAAGGCCCAAATTGTATCTATCTTATTAAAATAGGAACATTACAACTTTTTCTAGGTGGATTTTTAAAAATGGATCTCATATATTTAAATTAAATGTTTCATTCTTTATATATAATACGTACCATAGTCTAACTTTGCATTAATATATTTTCTTAAATACAGTTCTTCTTTTTGTCCATATTCTATATATGATTTTTACATTTATTACATATCAATTTAAATAAGATATATACTAAGAATACTAAAAATATTAATCGTTCTATAATTACCCTATACAATTTATTTTAAATTGATCAGTATACTTTCATTGGCCATATTAATTTTATTAGTACGAATAACATTAGGTAGATAAGTCATACACACATACATAAAGATATGACTATTCTTATAACTACGTTGGACCTAATCTACTTTCTAAAATAAATAACGCATAGCTTCATATATTGTTTAGAATATAGTAATATTGTATAGTATTATACTTATACAATAATACTAAAAACAAACCAAACTGAAATATAATATATATCGAAAATGCTTTGAACCATTACACACAAAATATATTAGACCTCAGAGATAAAATTCACTTTGAAATTACGTAATAATTATTTTAAAAAATTAAATTTCGTAATGTACAAAAACATAAGTTTTATATAAAATTTTGTGTTACAATAAAAAGACACAACTCGCGCTTGCAAAGTGTTATTTTTACATACAACTGACAGTTTTGATATTGTTCTTTAAACACAAAATTGAATTATACAAACTCGATACTACAAAAAACTAAACAATATAGAATACATTTTAAAAATAAAACCCGTGCGGATGTACATATGTTTATATAATATATAAATATATTATGTTACACATATTTTCGTATAAATAATACCCCAATGTAAGTTTTGTATGATAAATGTTGAAAATACAAAATATATAGCACTATATATTTTAAATAATATAGAAAAAATCTACTTTATGTTATCATAAAATTTAAAAATCAAATTTAATAATTAAACACATTGCTTATTTAAACACACTAGTATACATTGTTATTTATCAAAATTTTATATTAATATACATTGCGATCATGTATAACATTTAGTAAAAACAAAGATAAAAAAGAAATTGACTCCCGCTCGGTCGAGCGAGTCGTGATCTAGTATTCTTTAAAATAAAAACTCCAAACTCTAATAGAAAAATACCATAATAATACTCGTCTAATATTGTAATCACAACCTAATCACATCGCAAACACACACACACAAAAAGATCTGATTCATCGCTAAACATGGACATTGTTAATGATAATGATCTCAACCTAATTGCATGAGATCACCGTAAAAGGCTATATAAGGCAAATAACAAACAATTTAGTTTATTTTCTGAGATCATTGTTTATTAAATTTTCCGCATTAGTAACTAATCCTAAACAAACAAATAAATAAATAAAAATTGAGAGAGAGACGAGAAAGCAAAAAAGGATCAAACTTTACGTCTACCCATGAAAAAATGGAGATCGGAGAAGATCATCCTCCTCCATAACCATTGACCCTTAAGGTTCCTCTCTTCATCTCTCTCTCTCTCTCTCTCTCTCTCTCTGCATCAAACGTTATGCGTATAAGCGAGAAATGTATGTAAAGTTTCAGTTTTTATTGTAGTTAGTAGCCAATTCAATCTGATCTGTTGTTGAATCGTATATTTGATACGACGAGAGTTTGTTACTTTCGGTAAATCTGGATTCCTGAAAATGTGAATTTTGATCTGTGGATTGTATTGAATGATTTTTTTTTTTAATGATGGGATTCTGATCTGATTGGTTTTTGGTTTTTGGGTTTGAAGAAGAGTTTGTGAAGTGTGTGTGAGGGACTGATGTGTTCTGGTGGAGAAGGGAAACAATGGAGCTGTGGAAAAGCGGGAGTTGTGAGTTTGCAGAAAGTTGGATCTTTGGTTCGAGATTTGAGCGAGCCTTGTCTTTCCCAATCCCACATTCAGGTTGTTATCACTGTTAGCTCTTTCTTTTTTTTTTCTGATTCTTCTCTATAATTAGCAATGAATGTTCTTTTTTTGGAGGCTTTGCTTCTTTTGTGTGTGTGTAAGTGTAATAGTTGATTTTGTAAATGGTGCATAGATTGGCAAAATGCTTAAGCCAGAGAAGTGGCAATCGTCTTTTGATAGCGAAGGAAGAGTTTCTGGTTTCCAAAAGGCCCTCAAGTTAATTATCTTAGGGGTATGCTTTTCTTTTTTTTGGCTGAAGAGTTTTGATTGTTCTTTAGATACAATGCTCTAATGGTTGATGTTGTTTTCTTATTAGGGAATCGATCCGTCTATTAGAGCTGAGGTTTGGGAGTTTTTACTTGGCTGTTATGAGCTGAGCAGCACCTCTGAGCACCGTAACCAACTCAGGGATGCTCGAAGGTAACACTGTTTAATTGTTGTATCACTGCTTATAGTGAGAGAGATTGTTAATTATTTGAATGTTATTAACGTAGGAAACGGTACAATGACTTGCTCAAGCAATGCCAGACGATGCATTCAAGCGTGGGAACTGGTTCGCTTGCCTATGTCGTGGGTTCCAAAGTCATGGATATGCGGAAGTCTTATAGAGATGAGGCCGTCAAGGTTGCTACTACTACTACAGATGAAAACAGAGAAGAAGATCATGATAATGCTAATACTGAAGACCATCAGAGTGATTGGAGTAATAATAATAACGGTGGTGCTGATACATCTCATGTACAACACAGAAGAGGGAGTTCTAGCGAGTCTGTTGATTTAGCAAGCGGTAGAGAAAGTCCAGAGAGCGTAGTGTACAACACTTCCTCTTTCGTGTCTGCTTCCAGTCCGTATGGCTTTCCTTCTTCCCCTGACGGTTACTTTGACTTCCCCTCGCTGCCGGTTACAGATTTGTTTGGAAGGAACAGTTTAGATCAGATAGAGGTTTCTACTCCGGACAAGGATGCTTCATTGCACAGAGAGTTAAGATCTTCTGCTGCTAATAAGAATGCTGACTTAGTTAGAGAACAACAAAGGTCTACTTCAGAGATCGAAGTGATGCCTCCGGAGTCTGTTGCATCAGTAAAAGAGACTCCCTCTGGTGTGGGGAATGTCACAGAAGATAGAGTGTCTGAATGGCTTTGGACGTTGCATCGAATAGGTAGAGATGTTCTTCCTTTTTCTCTGTCCCAGCTTGGCATCTTTTCATTGTTTAACTCTCTCTTGTTTCCTCAGTTGTTGATGTGGTAAGGACAGATGGCCACCTAGAGTTCTACGAGGATCCAGGAAACCTAGGAAGAATGTCTGATATCCTTGCGGTTTATGCTTGGATTGATCCTTCAACTGGTTATTGCCAAGGTTCTATATATCTCTTCAGTTAAACTGAAACATGAGAAAGCTACTTTGGTCTAAATTAGAAGACTAACTCTGTGCTTGCAACTCTGTTGATAGGAATGAGTGATTTAGTCTCTCCATTCGTGGTTCTTTTTGAAGATAACGCTGATGCCTTTTGGTGCTTTGAAATGCTCATAAGAAGAACGGTAAATACCAATACTTAATTATCTTATTTTAATGGCCTTTGTTTGAACTATGCATTAATATGATTTTGCTATGCGTCTTAACTTGTGCAGAGAGCGAATTTTCAAATGGAGGGACCAACTGGAGTGATGGATCAGTTGCAATCACTGTGGCACATACTGCAACTCACAGATAAAGATATATTCTCTCACTTGACGCGTATTGGTGCTGAGAGTCTTCACTTTGCCTTCCGTATGCTTTTAGTACTCTTCCGGCGAGAACTGTCTTTCAATGAAGCTCTCAGAATGTGGGAGGTTAGTAGCTCTTCTGTTCAAGCTCTGTATCTATAGTGACGTTCTCCTAACCATGAAACTTTGGATGTAGATGATGTGGGCAGCTGATTACGATGAATCTGTTGCTGAAACTCTGGAGAATGATTGCTTGGAGCCTCTGGTGATTCAGACTCCTAGTAAATCCAGACCTGAAGTGAGTGAGGAAACCATATATGATAGTATAAAGAGAGAACCAGCATCTTCGAAGAGCGGACCAATTTCAAAGAGCAGCGGTTTGTTGTCTATGAGCGGTCTGCTGCCGAAGAGTGGTCCTTTGCCAAAGACCACTGGTCCGCTCTCTGAGGAGAGTGGGATGAAGTCAACATCATCCTCCTCCTCTTCCACATATCACTTCTGTGGTTTGACAAGAAGTCTTTGGTCAAGGAACGGTAGAACAACCACACATGCCCCTTGTGTAGTCTCATCTATCAGGAAAGGGGATGATGCTCTTCCTGTCTTTTGTGTGGCGGCGATTTTGATTATGAATCGACATAAGATCATGAAAGAAACTCGCTCCATTGATGACATGATACAGGTTAGAAAGTTTGTTCTGTTTATTCTCCTTACATGCTCAAGTTGATGAGATGCATCTATATATCTTTTTTTTTTTGCAGATTTTCAACGATAAGGTTCTTGTGTTTAGCGTGAGGAGATGCGTACGCACAGCCATTAAACTTCGTAGGAGATACATGTACAAGGTTAGTTATCCTTAGACAGAGAAAGTTTATGGTTCTGTATTATTCTATTTTTAACTGTTGAGGACGCTTGTTAGAGTCAGGTAATCAAGACCAAGAGCCACACTCAGTCTCAGAATCAAAACGAGGTTCAGATCCACCATCAAACTCATATGGAGAGCCAGAAGCTGGAAGAGACTCAAGGTGCAAGCCAGAGGCAAACACAAAGTTCACATCATAGTGGTGACTAGTCAGACTCCACTTATTAACAGTATAATAAGATAAAACTAAAAGAAGAAGAACAGTTTTGGCACTATGAAGAGACTCTGAGAAGCTTGTGACATTGAATCGCTTGGCACTAGACAAACTGAGACTCATAATCAAAGAGGTTAGACAAATAAAAATTTTATCTCTCTTTTTCCTGCATGAACAGTTTTTATTGCATAACCTTTTATACTTTAAAATGTGAATATCAGAAAATTTTATACTTAGAAAGCAAACACAACAAGAATCATATCTTCTTTAAGCTATTATAGAGAAGCCTTTTTCATGGCTGATGACAATGTAATAATGACAATAAAAATCTATATGTTTCCTCTTTATACCTTCTGTTTATTCTTCTTCTTGCAATCACAGAGAGAGATTGTGCTTCTTGTGTTTATTAGTTTCTGCGCCTGCAATCTCTTCGTATCTCGCCTTCGTTTTTAGTTAACACATTAATAGACCCCATCCTGCTCATTGAAAGAGCAAAAGATTTCCTAAAATCCTCAAAACCCGCTGAGAACTCCTCAGAGATTTGCTTGGTGTCATCATTGTAGAGCAGCTGTTGATCTACTTCGAGAACAGACTTGTTTGATAGAACCCTGGTGTAGTATGAGCTTGAGAAGCTGTGGCTTGATCCTGTGTCCGGGTTTAGGTAGACGAGCGGATCTGTCTGGCCTTTCTTGGTTCTTGGTGGACATTGCTTTGCCATTTCAGAGAGGAAAGACTTGTCCATAGTGGGGCTTGGTTTACCTGTGTTGTTGAAGTTGTAGAGACGGTCAACGATGTGGCTGCAATGTGTTCTCCCCATTGAGTGTGATCCTAGTTTAAGAGATTTAATTCAGCTAAACCGATTCAAACTAAACCAAAAACAAAAACTATAGACTCTATAAACCCAATATTAATAAATATAATAAATTGATAAAATTGAATTAAACTGATTCAAAATATAAGATAGATCAATAAAATAATATTTTTAAGAAAATGTGATATTTTAAAAAAAATCCTAAATCAATAATTTATTTATATATATTTATATAAGTACAAACAAAATATTATATTGTGTATTTTATTTATTTTTATAATGTAATTATATCTATATTTATTGATACTTTAAAATATTTTGATATTATAATATCTAGTAAACTATAATTAAAACCACATAAAATACATTAAATAATAAAATAAAAAATAATATGAAAGTTTGACTTTTTAAAATTTGAGTAATGTATATACGACAAAATAAGTTATTTTTTAGTTTTTAAAATTTTATGCAACATATTTATATACATTAAATAATAAAATATAAATTAATATGAAAGTTTGACTTTTAAAATTTTGAGTAATGTATATACGGAAAAATAAGTTATTTTTAGTTTTTAAAATTTTATGCAACATATTTATATACATTAAATAATAAAATATAAATTAGTATGAAAATTTGACTCTTTAAAATTTGAGTAATGTATATACGACAAAATAAGTTATTTTTAGTTTATAAAAATATATATAAACAATTTTTTATTTTTATTTCATAAATTAATAATTTTAAAAATTAATAAAATATCATAGTTTGAACATAATTAATTTATAGGTTTTTTCACTGTACCTTAAACAAACTGATTTGGTCTCCTGTACAAACAAACCTTAAATGAAAATAAACCGAAAAGGCAACTACTGACCTAGAAGTGTAGCCATGTCAAGAACATTCAAGCCTCTAGATTTGAAGTAAGCCATGGATGCATCCCATGAGATGGACGGTGATGGTAGGTCTACGGTTTGCTTATCAGACGTGAAGCCATCTCTCCTGCCTGTGAACACAGGATAAGATGGTGCACCTGCCTGTAGGAAACCATTTGCCCAAGTATAGCAGCTGGTCAGTATCTACATGTGTCTGGATAGAGCTAGAAAGAGAGATTGAAATGGAAGAAGATTATAACCAAATGAACAGCATCTCGAGTTGCGAGGTTAAGAATGTCAGCGCAAGAGACAACACCAGGACATCTTTGTTCCAACACTGTTTTGATTTTGTCTATGATCACGAACGCTCCAAGTCCTCTGTTTGCCAGCGCCATTCTCTCTGAGTTTGGACCTTCTAGAAGAACCGATGCATCGCATCCCTATCATCATAGTGTCACACATACACACATAAACATATAATATTCAAATGTTATAAGACAAGAACAGGAGAAGAAAAACGGACGGTGACAAAGCAATCTGAGTAGAGGAGACGTAGGAGCTTAGGAGCAATGGTTGTATCGTTCTTGTAAAGTATCTCAACTTGATGCCTCACAAAGTTCTCAGCATTCTCGCAGGTGTTATAAACTTTGTAGAAATGCCATGTTAGTTTCTGCATTGATGGTCCCATCACGGCTGCCTCAGCCGTTCCCGGGAAGAGGCTGAGGGCTCCAATCACCACCACCGCGAGGAAGAGCTTATTCATAACTAGATTATATATCTCTCACGGTGAAGCTTTTGAGTGTTATGGAGAAAGATAGATGTGATGTTGAGTACTAGTGAGGGGCTTATATATACAAGGGAGTTTGATATATAGATTGTGAAGGTGCGCATGCTTACGGGTTTTGTCCACGTGACAACTCTGACTAGGATTGAGACAACTTTATTTACTAAATGATATATAAAAATTAATTAAGAAACAAGCTTTGCAAGCATAATAATCGGATCTTTGTTGAGTTTGTGTTAAGTACCGTTCAAGGTAAGTTGCCAGCCCGTAATGTCGTCTACCCATTTAATTTCTGTGCCGACGTTTTGAATATTTGTTGAGAAATAATTTGCATGAAAATTACTTATGATAAAAATGTTTTTTTCACAGAAATATAGTGTTTTGATATCTATATACCAAAACATCTCTTTCTGTGATATTTAATCATATGGGCAAAGATGAAATTAACAAATGGTATGCCAAAATTATTTAGGATACTAAAAGGGGCAAATATCAGATCGGTTGGGTTAAAACTTTGATATAGGTTTTAAGAGTTGATGGTTTGTGTTTGAAGATGTTATGTGACATGCATGTAAGAAGCAAAGGTCAAAAGAGAAAATAATAAGACCATAACACGACTGGAGGTTTGGATTTTTAAAATATGTACTCCTATTTCTTAAAAATTAATTAAAATAGTATGTGTGATAGCTTAAAATATTAATCAAGTGTGTGTATATTACACATGTATATATTTTACGTTATGGTCATCAGATAGTGAAGCAACGTGTTATCATGTGATCTTAACTCGGATCCACGAGTTGTTCGATTTCCCATGCAGAAATACGAGATCCCATTTCTCGTTTGTTCTTATTTATTATGTAGAATATTGTTTCAAACATGTATATAAGTGATGATCTTAAAAATGGAATATAGAAGTGGTGACAAAAATCTAGTTTTCAACAAGGACTGGTCATGATGTCATGTCGATAGGAAATAGCTAGCAATGACAGATAAATATGGTGATAGATAGATTAAACGAAGATTATTCGTTTGTCACTTGACATTAGCCAAATAATATTCGCTTAAACTTAACCCATTTTCTTGTAATGTTGTTATCACAGTATGGTATGTGAAACAAAAACAATTATGATGAAAACTTTATTCTGATTCAAATTCATGATATGTAGTATAGTCATTAATTTATAGCTTATGGTTTTCTTTTTACAATCCATTTGTGAAAACACAATCAATTCATATTTGTTTTCGCTTTTACAAAAAGAAAAAAGCATATTTAGTTTAATCATTTTACACTCGAACGTGAAAGATATAGAATAATACAATACATAATGTTTGTTTCCTTTAAAGATATGTACGCAACACACAATTTGAAATTCTTTATATAGACTTTATGACATTTTTCTTATAAGTACATACTTATATTATCACCGAAAGTTCATTATGACACGGGGCAACAATAGTAAATGTAGTAGTCAAACCCAATCGTACGTGCATATGCTTTCATCCATACTAAGTTTGTATACTTTTGTTTTCTTTTATACATAGTGGGCTTTTTAAAACTTTTTATTTATTTTTTTACTTTTATTTTTAAATTAACATATCAGGAATATCACATAACATTTGTGATTTTTTTTCTTTTGTAGTTTATTGGATTCTTGAGCATTATATTTCATGGCCTAAGCATAAGACCACATCTGAGAATTTTTTTTGTAGCTGTATTATTTTTGGAAAAATTTTATGTGTTTTTTCATTTTTTTTTCTTTTAACATAGAGTATTTCCGAAATTGAGTTGATTAGAATTTACTTCAACATTAATCCATTTGGAATAAAATAACTCATATGACTACTATATTTTTGTATAATTTTTATTCTTAAGTAGGTTTATAAACATCTTTATAAATTTAGAGTGAAAGATGGAATAAGGTTTTAGATACTCTTTAAAAAAAAATCTTTTGTGTAATAGATACTTTTACTTTAGTAAATGTTAACATTGAGATCAATAATTTATTTAGTAAGTAATGATCCTAAATCCTTGGTTGTTAATTTTTACCCAAATAAAAAGTTGGTAGTTAATTTTATTTCTTTCCAAACAGTAAAGCGATTACAAGTGAAAAAATGTATCTAAATAGTAAAAACGAAAATGAAAGAATGAAGTTCAAAAAAAGAAAATGAAAGAATAAAATTGGCCTTCTACAAAAAAAATAATAATAATAAAAGGGTCAAAATTTGGCAATATGAGAAGCTTTAGGCTATATAATTGGGATTAAGCCCAAGACGAAACAGTGAGGTAGATGAGCCAGAGGGTAAACTAGTTTCAAAGATGGGCTAGAGGGTAGATCTGGTATTTTTTATATAAATGTCTAGGGTTCTTTAAAAGAGTCTCATTTACATTTGACGACCCTGTTCTTACGGCTTTAGCTTAAACAACAGATCCGACAATGGTTCGTAGCATGTTTTATCTATCCTCCACTGCAATCTCAGTGTAATGTCATTGTTTCTGTAGAGCTTGGAATATCGGTTCTTGTTTCATTTTCGCTGAATTTAATCGCTTGTTGCTTTGATTAGGATCTAAGTAAAACTTGTTAGGTTACAGAGAACTTTGATCTGCTAAAACGTTGTTTTTGATGATTATGGTTGATTTTATATGATGTGTGGCAGCCTAAGCAAATCCACGATATTAAGGACTTCCTTTTGACAGCGAGGAGGAAAGATGCTCGATCTGTGAAGATCAAGAAAAGCAAAGACATTGTCAAGTTCAAGGTCAGATGCTCGAAGTACCTCTACACTTTCTGCGTCTTTGACCAAGAGAAAGCCGACAAGCTTAAGCAGTCCCTTCCTCCAGGTCTGTTTATAATCTTTTATGCTGTTCGACACTACTCAGTTGTGTCACACTTTTTGAATCATTTGAAACGCAATGGTCCTGAACTTAGCCATAGCTAAATAAAATCTGTCTGGTTTCACTTAGTTAGTATCTTAATTAATTGTTTTTTGATGTATGGGTGGTCCTAAACATCTTTGCTTTGATTTTACTAAGTTATATGTTCATGAAAGCATCTCGATTCTAATAGTATATGTTTTCTTGTCTCTTAGTTAACATTTGGGCTCTGTTGTTCGTTTTCAGGTTTGAGTGTGCAAGACCTTTGAAGATGAAGATGCCCTGATGATCAATCTTCTTTGCCGTTTTATATTTGTCCTAGAAGAATATGCTTTGTGTCCTCGTTAAATTAAACCTAGACTTTTCAGTATGCTCCAGTGTGACTGTTTATGAATTGATTCAGTTTTTAATATCAGAAAAGGTCTCGCTCTTGATATAATTTTTAGTTACATAATCTCCTATCTCATAATCTCATAAAAACTCATGGGAAACTAAATTTTCAATACCACTACTTGGAAGTGTTAAAGGGGATTGATTGTTCTTTTTTTTTTGTTGTTATTGGGTCAAAGTTTAAAGGTAGATTAACTTATCCACAAGAGCAAGGCCCAGTTGGAGATTGGTCTTCTTTAGATACTTATTGGCTTTTTGGGCTAGTTTTTAACCAAAACAATTTCAGAATGAGTAAAACACATTCCTTATCTTTTAAATTGTACTTTAGTTGTGTTCAAGCTTGAGAACACAACTAGAGGCATGGTGGATGGTGCATGACCTCTTTTGGTTGATTGTTATTAGTTTGCTGAAATATATATGTTTGTCATGAATAAGAGACAAGAAAAAAGTCGCTTGAACAATGAGAAAACAATTTAATAGCTTGGTTGAAGGTATGGTTTGAACCTTATGAATTGTCAAACAAATGAAAAATGGGTATGAACGATGCAAGTCATGTTCTATTTTCCACTAGATAGATAGACCCAACTCTTACTCGATTACTTTGCCTTTTTTCCCTTTCCTTATAAAAATGATTACTTGTGTATTGTTGATATATCAAGATTTTGGTATGCATAATTTGCATAGGTTAATGTGCCTTATACAATTCTATACATCCTGTCATATCTATCTAGAAAAGATATTCCTTTAAAATATACGAAAATGTGATATAGACAAATGAAGATTAAAAATAAAATAATCTTTGATTTTATATACTTTATGATGACTAATATTTAATAATAAACAAAATATACATACCAAAATCTTGATATTATATACTTTATGATAACTAAGATTTAATAATAAATTATGTTGCCAACTTTTATTTTCTTTTTTGTGCACCAATAATGTTGCCAACTACTTTTATGACATTTTTTCAAATATACATATCTAAGATTGACAAAGTCAACTAATTGATAAAAATTTCACCAACAAAAATAAAACTAGTTGATAAGAAAATCATATTATTATAATGAAGTTTCATAAAAGTAGTAAAAGTATAATAAGACACTATAGTACCACATGTAAAAAACCCACAATAGTATATACATGTTACTAATACCTTTCAACCAAACCAGCAAATTATAATATAAGATTGACCAAAGAGAATCTTATTTTCTTTCTATTTCAGACGTCGATCCAAATGGAAATGTTTTTTTCCTGCCATCCAAAAGAGAATCTAATCTAGCAAAATAGTAAAATTAAAAAAAAAAAAGAGTAAACTACGAAACCGTTACAAAGTAATAATTTTTCTAAAAAAACATGACAACATAAAAGTAAAAATATTTATAAACCAGTTATTAATGAATGATTAGTAAGTGAGAGCATTTATTGTAATGGGATTTAGTAGTTGGGCTATTAATTACATAAAATTATGACTTAAATAAAAGCTGTCTCTAGCTCTGACGTCTTTCCTGTCGAAGTCGCAGACTCGTCCTCCTCACAGCTCAGCTCAGGCAAAGCTTTTCCAAGAAGAAGGCTTATTCGATTCACCTCCCTCTCTCTCTAGTTTCCATCTGAGGAATCTATCAGACAGACAGAGAGAGAGGATGCCGATGATCTCCAAAGCTTCATCCACCACCAATTCATCAATTCCCTCGTGTTCTAGGGTTCATCTCTCTCTCCCTCCCTCCCCTTTTACTATACTCTTTGATCCTGTCAAAAAGATCCGATATTGATGATGGGTTTGTGCCAGATTTCATAAAGATCCTCACTTTACTGATCTTTTTGATGATCTGAAGCTAGTTCTAGGCTTCGTTTTAACAAAAGATCAGTCTTTATAGGTGAATTAGTCATCTACTATCATACCTAGGTGGAAAGGATCAATCTTTAAGCTTCTATGTTCTGTTTTTTTTTTTTTGTTTTGAACAAATGTGTTTGGTCTTTTGTTCTTTTGGCAGTTCCTTTGTTTTGTTGTCAGATTATATTATTATGTTTGATTGTATTCATGAAAAATAGTCATCTACTACTATTATACCTAGGTGGAAAGGATCAATCTTTAAGCTTCTATGTTCTGTTTTTTTTCTTTTGTTTTGAACAAATGTGTTTGGTCTTTTGTTCTTTTGGCAGTTCCTTTGTTTTGTTGTCAGATTATATTAATTTTGGTTTTATTGTATTTATGAAACAGATTGGAGGCCAGCTTTGTGTGTGGCCTAGTTTGAGACATCTCTGCCTTAGGAAAAGCTTATTATACGGAGTCATGTGGTTATTCTCCATGCCGCTCAAAACCCTCCGTGGAGCTAGAAAAACGCTTCAGATCACCCACTTCTGTAGCATCTCCAACATGCCCTCTTCGTTGAAAATCGAACTGGTTAGTGTATGTTTATTGCCTTCGTCATCATCACTTATGATGACATTTCAATCTCTTTTGCTTCTTTTCTAATTCGGTGGTGTTTCAGGTGCCGTGTAGTAAGAAGGACAACTATGCTTATCTTTTGCACGATGAAGACACCGGCACTGTTGGAGTCGTTGATCCTTGTGAGGCTGCACCTGTTATAGAGGCGTTGAGTAGGAAAAACTGGAACTTGACTTACATTTTGAATACTCATCATCATAATGATCACGTGGGTGGGAATGCTGAACTGAAAGCAAAATATGGCGCAAAGGTAATGGGGGATACTATCTTCATGTTTTAAATCTTTGTTTTCTTTCTGCTATTTGCTCCTCTCTATATCATGACTTTGTTCACTTGTCTGATAGCTATAAAGCATAGAGCTTAACAATATAATGGTTTTGGTTTTAAGATGTTGTAATGTGTTTGTCTAGAAAAGAAACCTTTAATGTGTTTGTCTTCGACTTTGCTAGTTGTTCTTTTCGTTGTTGCTTCGGTGAGTGTGTTCTTATGTGAGTTATGTTTCCTGACAGGTGATTGGCTCAGCTCTGGATAAGGATCGGATTCCTGGAGTTGACATATTTCTGAATGATAGTGATAAGTGGATGTTTGCTGGCCATGAGGTTCGAGTACTTGGCACTCCTGGTCACACCCAAGGTTTGTAAAAACTATGAACATATCTCTGCAAACATGCATTGGCAATCTTAGTAACTTATTTGCCATTCTCAATACATCACTGTGAAACTAGTCTCTTTACTGTTTGTCCTTCTAGTGTAGAAAAACTTTTTTCTTGCTCTATTTAACTGTTCTTTATTCTCAAGCAGGCCATATAAGCTTCTACTTCCCAGGGTCAGCCACAATATTCACAGGAGACTTGATATATAGCTTATCCTGTGGTACCCTCTCAGAAGGTACCCCTGAGCAGGTAACATCATTTTCTTGAAACTGAGGCCTGGCCTAAAACCTAATCAGTGAAATTTGGTTTCAACCTTGTATATACCTTGCACTGTTATGGTTAGTTTCTTGTGACAGAAAAGTGTTTTAAGTTATCTGTAAAACTTGAAACAATTTCTTTCAAAAAAAAAAAAAAACTTGAAACAATTAAATGTTATAGAGCTGTTGAAGAGAATGAATTTGAGTGCTCTAGTTGGCTAATTTCATCATAATTAGTCCTAATTGTACTGTCCTCTTCTAACAGTAATACTCTGTTTTTGTGTGTTTTGCCTACATCTCAGATGCTTTCATCATTTCAAAAGATCGTCTCTTTACCAGATGATACAACTATATACTGTGGTCGCGAAAACACAGCAGTAAGTTCTTCTTACATAAACACTTTCTTGCTCACATTCTTCAACTCTCTGCAATTTTAGTGAAGTAAACTAACTATTTATGTCATTATATGTCCTTCTATGATACAGAGCAACGTCAAGTTTGCACTATCTGTAGAACCAAAGAATGAAACTCTTCAGTCTTACGCAACCCGAGTTGCTCATCTTCGAAGCCAGGGACTTCCATCGGTATTACTATCTGTTCTTTGCTCTTTCTCCTCTCTCTCTCTCACTCTAAACCTATTTCGTGATTTCATTCGTGGTTTGCTGTCTGTAGATTCCAACGACTGTGAAGGTGGAGAAAGCGTGTAACCCATTCCTCAGAACATCAAGCAAAGACATACGCAAATCTTTAAGCATTCCAGAGTCAGCAACTGATGCGGAAGCACTGCGTCGTATACAGAGAGCCAGAGATCGTTTCTGAAACTTTGGTATCTTATCTTATTTGTATAGTTGGAAGTCATCAGCAGCTTGCAAAGATCAATGTATTCGTACATGTTTTTTGGGGGCTTTTTCAGTTATTATTTGAATTTGTATTCAAAACAGAAAAAAAAAATCTAAGTGTTTAGTTGGGATCCAGTTTATAAAATTATGAAGTTTTCGCCATAGTGACTAGGCAATATCCATCCCTATTTATCTTTCACTCGTTTGCTTGTCAATACACTTCTTTTTGTGCTAAATTTATCAATATACTAAAAATAATATCTCCAGGTAGAAAAAAAAATAAAAAATCAATATACATATTTTCCGAGTGATATTTGTATACATATCTTCGATAACCATGTTTTCTAATTTTGCCTATAAAATAAACCCTAGTCAGATGAATATCACCACAGATTTGCTGGAAGATTTACTCGTGAGGCTTCCCTTAAAATCACTGGGAAGATTCAAAAGTGTGTCAAAAGAATGGAAATCAATACTGGAATCAAAGTGGTTCGTGGAGAGGCACCTGAATTTTCAAAAATCAAGCCGGAAAATCCTGACCGCTTACAACTGCGACTGCGGCGTCTCACCCAATCTTCTCCGCGAATCTCGTTTTGAAAAGGGAGAAGTGTTCGTCTCTTTGCACTGCGACGCGACAAGACCATCGATGAGTTGCGACGGTTTGTTCTGCATCCCCGAGGAAGAGTGTGTAAACGTTTTGAACCCCTCTACAGGACAACTCCAGCGATTTCATTCCCCTCCCCTAGTGAAAGTGAACGGCCGCACTAACTCCAAGTTTTCGAACGGTAATTTCTATTATGACATATCGTAATTGTTTCGATATACATAAATCTCAAGACCGGTTATGCCATTGAACATGATATATATATATATGTATATATATATGTATGTATGTATGAAGATTGTTTGGGGCTTCATGATTTTATACGATAGTTTTAGTTGTACGTAACTTATTACAAAAGTTTATAAGCACAAATTTTTTTTTGAGCTAATATTTTAAAATGTCAACAGGCACAATGTTGTTAAATAGTTCGAAAGAGTAGATGATCTATATATGTGTAACACTTAAAATTTGGAAGTCAATGCGAATGTTTCATCTGGAGTTCTAGAGTTTTAATTTTCTATACATTTTTATACTTGATGGTTATATTATAATTAAAGTTTCAGGAACATGGACGACTTATTTCCCCGGGTATTATGCGATGGGATTCGGTAGAGACAAGGTCAAAGGTCACTACAAGGTAGTGAGGATATCCGGTGATCCTAACTATAGCGACACTCTTGATGTCAGCACTGGTGAATGGCGTACACTTTGGAAACCACGTCGTTACAAGGTTGATGTCGGACGTAAATCAGCTTGTGTCAACGGAACAATCTACTGGTTACGCATCGTGAGTCATGGTGTCAACGGATCAGTATACTCGGTACTAGCCTTGGATCTCCACACGGAAAAGTTCCATTACGTTAAAAATCCGCATCTTCCCAAGGGCAACATGCATGAAGCACAGATTGTCAACGTTGGTGATCGTCTAGTCATAGCCATGTCGGAAAGGAATTCTTTTGGTGGATTGGAGCTAGGGATATGGACTATGGATGCTGCTCAAGAAGAAACATGGAGCAAGACTCACTCCATAAATATAGGTATCAAGCCAGACGTGGAGTCTAGGTCATTTACGCCCTTTAGTGTATGTAACCAAGGGAATGTTGTCTTCTATGACGACAATAAGAGGTTGTTTAAGTATTATCTAGATACAAACCAACTCCATCCCTTCTCTTCAGACATTTGTGCTATATGTCCTTACCTCGAGAGTTTGGTCCCACTTCAGCCTCAACAAGTCGAATTCAGGACTAGAGTTACATGCATCCGCAGACAAACGGTATATGTTTTTTGAGCTCTTGAAGTGTATGATACATCAATTGCATGGTCTCCATATTAAAAAGCTATATTATACATAAATTGCATGGTCTCCATATTGTTAATTTTTTTTTAATTAAAACAACTTAAAATGTTTATGATCAGGTTCGTCCCTAATTTAGTTATTTGAAATATATTATTTTACTTACTATTTTATGATTTGTAGGATGGGACTCCATCAAGAAGAGCTGGCGAGTTTCTCCGTAAGGGAATATGTGAGAGAATATTTCATATGTTTTTAACTAAATCATAACATTTATTTATGTATGGCTTTTGATCATGCGGTTTGTTATTTGTATGAAACATAACAGATGTAGGCGTAGGCGCTTGGTTATGGAAGAACAAGTGGATTGCTATGTATTTGATCATGTGTTGCTTCGGCACTCGTGGTGCTGTGTTTCGTGCAACTATGCTACTAATTGTCTGCTTGATATCTCGTTCTGGTTATTTACTCTACATCATCGTGGTATGTTCTCATCTATTGATGGTTGAAACTATAAAGTGCATTTGATGAGTGCTTTGGATCATTTATCTATGTTTGTTTGAACATACAGTTTATACTTCTGTTGAGGATCTATGCTATCGTTATGTGTGGGGTAACTTCTTTTCTCTCAACAATCTTGTGACTTCTTTAAGATGTCTGCTTTCACTGCAACTTTGATACTCCATATGATATGGTATCTCCTTCTTTTGCAGGTCATAATGTGTTCTCTTATTATAGTAAACAGAAGCGATGCATTACTGTATGTTATTCGGTGCCTTTCTAAGTTCAGAGAGTTTGATTTTGCTTAAAAACTAACAGTGTTTGTTGAAAAGTTACATTTCATTTTGTTAATTTTCTCTTGTTTATTATTTATAGATCTTACTTCCTGTGAATTTTTTTTGTTCTTATCGCATCACAATAACAATTTGTTTCCTATCCATGGATGTTCTCTCTTAATTACAAAAAAAAAGATCATTCCTAACATAACCTCAGTTTTATGCTTTAGTTGATTAGATGATCTCTGCTAAACAATTCATAAACAAAGAAAGTAACATGATACAAGTAAGTCTTTTCTTGGCGTCAACAAGTAGGTAAAGTTTAATCTTCAACCACTTACAATCGCTTATCTTTATGATTGGTTTATTAATCAATTTTTCATTTGTTACTATTTGACAAATTACACATGGAATCTCATGATATGCTACATGATGTCACATAACTACAGTGCATTTTATATTAGGTACAACACAGTCAACAACCACTATCGAACGCAATTTCATAATGGTTCAACCGCAATCTCACCCAACTCTACGTCTCGTACATATATATACATACTAATATATAGTACTAGGACACCTATGAAAACTTAGAACACACTAAATCGAGTTTTGCTTTATATATATATAATTATGTCGGAACAAACGTACATGTACGGCTATGTAACGCTGCCTCATCATGACCAGAGCGAATGGTACTCACAGAAATGTTACCGGGACGGAAGACGGGTGGTGTTGGCAAGCTACGAGTTGAAGGGACCAGGGAGCTTCAGTTTCAAAGAGAAGCTTAGGAAGTCGGCTAAAGGAATAAATGAGGCGGCTGAGCAGTGGGTTTCAGAAGTGCGGAGAGGTACGACCAAAAGACGTTTTGCGATCAGAGTTTTAAGGACAAAACTTGGCTTCTATTCTTTCTTCATTCGTAGTGTCGGTTGTATTACGTCTTGTTTAGGCCATAGAGATGATTTCGTGAAGTAATCATTTATTATCTACACAAGTAAGTATTTTAATTTCGTATATAAACACACACATAGGTGTGTGTTTTCAAAGGAGAGTTTCGTGTGAATATTTCAATATTCAACTTGGAAACATTGTGAGTGATTTAAGGTTTGGATGGTCTTACAACCCATTAATGTATGTATATATGTAATCAAAATCATTTATGGAGTTGAAAATCATTGCTGACATTTTTAGAATTATTATAACTAAATTTTCGTACTACACTGATTTTAATAGTTAATTGTGTGTCCAATAGAATTAACATGTCATATTATGATTGACCATCATCTTATGTTTCTACTATCAATAAAAGTCAACCAAAAACGAGAAATTTAGTCTCAGTTCAGTCGACATCACTACGTTCACTTTTATACAATGTTAATTTTGCCTCAAAACCAAACTGATTTTCACGGCGTCAGTCATATCTCTTCTTCTGATGTTTTCAATTTCAATAACCTGCTAAAGTCTATCTCTTCCGCTCACGTTGAAAACAATCATATAATTAAGTTTTTTTTTTGTTGAAAACAATCATATAATTAAGTTAAGAGATGGAAAATGGTAACTTAGCGTCTTAGCGATCACATCCTTTTTTTTCACTGCCACGCTTCCGCTTTGTAGTTTCTACGTGGTTCGTTTGATTTAAGATGAAAAAGGGGGAAAATAGGTTTCTTTTTCTCCAAGGAAAAAATTATAATGAGCTGTCAACGGGAGGCCTCGTTTATTTAAATAGCATCTGGGCCCAGATAGTGCTTATATTGATTGGGCTGGATAAAAATCGTAAAGCCCGTATTTTATGATTTTCTTTGAATGCTAGGGTTTTTGCATCTTTCCCCTCTCTTGATATATATATAAACCTTTCTCTATCTCCCACTTCTATCATCTTGGCTAGTTTTAGTTTTTGCTTGTTAGATTTTGTGTAATATGTTATTGGTATGGTAATGTGAAAGAAAGAAGGGCTCCATTTTTAAACGAGTCAACAGCAGGCGTCACTTTAATGGCGACCTGACTGCCGCTTGGAGCCTAAATGAAATTGCCAGAGGAAGACCCATGAAAACTATTTTCACTATGTTTTCATGATTCAATACTCTTGGATACATCATACAAGTTATATTACGATCTTGTTGAGTTTTTGTTTGGTTGGGGACCTTGGGGTTGAACGTGTTTTTGGATTGGCATTAAGTCAGATACTGGTGCTTGTTGAGCTTTAATGATAAACAGCAGAGCAACCTTTTTGAACAGTGCCTATATTATATAAGCAACTCATCACGATTGGAGGTTGTCTTTGATCTGATGTCTTATCATGGCTTCCTCCAAATTTAAAGTAGCTACATCCATCTCTATATTATTAGGAGTGCGTTCATTGATGCATGCTATAAGAAAGGTTGTGTTAGGAGTTCATTCTAAAATATAAGAACAGAGCAGATCTGATCCTTTTTTAAATTTTCTAAACCTTTTTATTGAATAGTCCGCATGTCCGTTAATCTGACTTTGGTTAATCGTTATTCATATGTTTGTTATACTTGATCCTGGAGTTGTTATCTACCACTCTGTTTTACAATGCACCAACTGGTTCAGAAAGACATGAATAACTAATACACTGACCGTCTGATTTTCAATCCCACCGTTGAATCTTTAGTCTGAAGTGTCCCATGCATCAATACAAAATTTCAGTTAGATCAGCACCCGAATGAACCTTACACAATATCTTGAAGACTTGAAGTTGCTGCAACAGAACATTTTCTCTGTTTCTTCAGATTTTGATTATTCCGGCTCTACTTTGAAGGTGATTTGATAATTGGTTATAACTTCTATTCATCATCTGATTGATCGTAAGAGTTTTCTGCAATTTGATCTTTCCATAAATAAATTTCTTTTGATCCAGTTCCATTTGATCTGACCGGAAAACTACCTCCAAATTAGCCATCATACAAACTAATATTTTTTTTGAGTTAAAATTTCAGATTTTACAGACGTTTCTTGTCCAATAAGGTACGTTAATAGAATGCTTATCCGAAGGAGCTAGGGTTCCGACTTACTTTTATTAGACTCCTGGATAGATAGTGATTACGTGTATACCTCAGGACTCTCAAACCAACTCCTCCTGAAGTGCCGGCAAGCCTTCAAACAAACTTCCCTTATTCTTCTTTTAAGACTTGAACCCATAAGTTTTTTTTCCTCTAGACACATTGAACAACAACACGTCAATTATACCACTTCCAACATAAGAAACATGACCCGATATGTATAAAGGACAAAACAGAGATAAAGAGAAAATGGTAGAGACCTGAGTACGTGACATGTATCTTCCCTCTGGTGGAAGCTGGATCCCAAGCTTTTGCAATCATGTTCCTATAGTAGACATAAATAATTAAATGTTATGGAGTCGTTTTAAGACAATGAGTAGAGTGCTCTCTATTAGGCTAATTTCATCATATGATTACACTGAAGGAAACTTGCTGTGCTAAGTTATACTCTCTTTTTGTTTTTGACAATGTATCAGATTCTTTCTTCAACTATGAACAATACAATCTTAAGCTCTATCAAAGTAGCTCCACAAAATGATATCCTCGTGAAGCACCCATCACTAAAGCTCGATTTGTACTTCGAATCTCAGCTGAGAGCTTCTGTTTCAGCTGGCTGCTCTGCTTCTTGCTGTTCTTACTGCTCTGCATCCGCAGCCTCAGCTTGAAGATGAAAGGACGATCCGGGAAGGTTCAAGAAATGAAATCAAAGCCGTATACGATTCCCCTGTTCTTGACCTCCTCTTCCTTTGAGTAAAGTTCCTTCTTTTCTCTCTGTTCTTCCACCTCCTCTGTTTCATAACTACAGAGTTGGGTGGGTTTCTGTTAAATGACAGTATAATCGTCGTAAAAGTATCTATATTTCTGCTGAGCTTGAGTCTCACTTAACTGAATCTGGCTAATATTAAACAAATCTTGTTGTGTCAGCATTCTTCATATGGTTGCCATTGTCTGTCTTTTACTTTTTGGTAATGATGTTTTCTTTTGGTGGGTTTCAGGCTCAGGTTCATACGCGTGTGCATAAAGACTGGTGGTTGCAGTGAGGACTGTTCATATTGTCCTCAGTCCTCTAGATATGACACTGGAGTTAAAGCCCAAAGACTCATGTCCAAGGATGCTGTCATTGTTGCTGCAAAGAAGGTTAGCTTTTTCCTTGTCCGGTCCTTTTGCTCAAATGTATATTTTGTAGCAAGCTCTTATTACTCTTTACAACTATTAATCACCTAGATGTCTGATGATGAAACTAATAATCTAGGATATTGGGATTGTTGTAATGAAGCATTTGGAGAATGTAATGAGCTCTTCTGATGTGATTTTTTTTGCCTGGATGCTGCGTGGAGAGATACAGTAGCGAGTAAAACAAACTTCAACCAGATTCTTGATTACATCAAAGAAATAAGTTACTCATATCATTATCATCTTGTTCAAGAATGATCATGATGTTGAATATGGTATCTTGGTTGTAACATCTTTATAAATTATATTTATGGGCTCTCACTTTTACAAACAGAGGGAGGTTTGCTGCACATTGGGGATAATCGAGAAGCAACAAGCGTTAGAGCTAAAGAAGGCTGGCCTCACTGCTTATAACCACAATCTTGATACTTCAAGAGACTACTACCCAAACGTCATCACTAATTGAAGTTATGATGAACGCCTTGAAACTCTTGACCACGTTCGTGAAACTGGAATCAATGTCTGCTCAGGTAGCTTCCAAATATCAAATGAGTTGTATTATTCTTTCAGTGCACATTGTTCTTATCCACAATGTGCACTAAAAGAATAATATATATGTTATAAATTTTCAAATACTGTATATATATTGACACTGATTGTTACTGAGGCTTATTGTTAATAGTACTTAATTCATATTTATGTTAAAGACTTGATCCTGGAGTTGTTAATTATTATAGTTCAAAATGTGACCGAGATTTCAAGGCCAAGATACTATGCAACATAAACTCTCAAACTACTTTGCCTCTCAGATCACTAAACTCGTGAAATTACTATGTATCATGAGAATTCTCAGCACAATCATTACCCAAACAAACAAAAAGAACTTCCTTATTAGACCAAAACCAATAAGTTCCAAAATCCATGATGGTCAAATACAGCAACTAGCCTAATGAACAACAAGTTCCATTGACAAATACTGGTAGAAACTATTTGAAATTATATATGCTTCAACTAATTTACTTTTTAATCAATCTTTTTCACTTTAAATTGGATTAATATAATCATATGTCATATCATTTTTTTACTTCAAATTTCATTGATAAATTATTTCAATTACAACTTATTTACTATTCATTTAGTGCATAAAAGAACGTAAATGATCTATGACATCTATTTGTTGGTTTGACATTTAAGTGATCCAGTTTTTTTATTAGAGCTGTAATTTTGTTTTTCACAATGCTGCACAATTCTTGCCTTTCATAAAAAATCCATTTGCAAAACTAACCATTCTTAAAAAGAGAGAATGTTAAATATCAAGATAGCTAAGATATTTCTTTGCCGCATAAAACATAGCACATAATTATGTTTAGTGAATGTGATGATCGATTAAAAATACATATGTTAACTTACTTAATTTGTGAATTTCTAAAGAAATTAATAAATCTTAATTAGATTAAAAGGTTCACATTTAAATATCTAACTAGCAACTATGGTAATTTGGACACTGTGTTATCTAAAAACAAGGCATTTGATAATCATAAGGTGTGAAAAGATACATTTGGCATAATCATAAGTGAAAAAGATGAAACACACCTAAAACCTTAAACAAAACAAATCCAAGATAAAAAAAATTGACAAAAGAGAAATCTAATCTATTACTATTTCATCTTTTTTAATTCTCTACTAATCTATTGGCCGAATTCAAATCAAGCATGCTAAAAAGCTATATTGAAATAAATACCAACATGAGAAATATTTGAAAATAATTTTGTATGTAGAACTTGTGTGGAGATTAAAAGCTGAGTGATTTTTACAATTTAAGTAGATTTCATCTAACTAGTATGTTATAAATTTTCAAATATTGAGGACATTGGAGAACGATGTAGTTTGTTTGGCATTAGCCACTCTCCAATTAAAGTCATATCATTAGAGAACAAACGGTCATTGAGGATAATTGTTATAAGTGTATAACCTTAATCATTGGCTTATAGTGATTGAAATAGGACGGATTAGTCCTTATACGCCAGAATTGAGCTCAAAAACCTTCCCTCAGAAGAGAGTTGAGAAACTTGAGCAGACATCTTAGTTCAAGCTCACAAGCTATTAAGCAAGCATTGAAAACACTGCCTTGATTCGTTCTTTTAGCTTTCTTCTACCATGGCATAAGTTCTTTTAGGGGAATCAGTTTGTAAAATTTTACTTGATCTTGCATTCAATGGCTGTCTTGGCTTCAGCTTTGGTGGTGAGACAGCCAGCTAGCTACTTATGAGATTCCTAATTACCGCAAGTATCACGGCACTAGTCTTGTGTTGGTTTCTTAAAATATATAACTAGAGCTGGATCCGTCCGACCGGACGGGTGCTTATTTTCATTTTTATATAAATGAATAATTATTTAAATATCTATCGGTTTATATTTTTAAATATTTATCATATTTCTGAATTTTTATAAACACAACAATCAAATAGTTTATGTGCTGTAAAAATAGTGACCCGTACCCGTTATTAAAAATTTGATAATATTATTGACCTATTGATAGTTTGAGTAATACTCTTGTAACATGAAAACCTAATGTATAAGAGATATCTCGACTAACTTTGTAAGGTGAGAATCATGTATTTAATACCAACGATATTCAGAAAATCCAGAAATGTGATAATATTTTTCAAAAAAAAAAAATTGATCAAACTCTCTCATATACTTTATAATATTATATAAAACTGAATAAACTATTTTATTTGTTATATATGGTATTTATTGTATTTATGTTATGCATTTTAATTTATAGGTTTCTAATGATTATTTTAAGGTAACATTTGTGAGTTTTGATATTAAAATTATTATCGAGTTGAGTATAACTGAGTTAACTATAATGTTAAACATAAATTTTATATAAATAAATAATTTGTTTGTCAATGGGAAAAACGTTTGTATGCAAATTATATATTTAATTACGATTTAATATAATTTTATCTCATAAATGAATGATATATGATTTCATTTATAGAAATCAATTTATTAGTGTAACTAAATTATATGATGTATTTTTGACCCTAATCAGGTATGGAAAGTCGCAGGTTTTTAGGCATAATTGATGCTGTAATCTTTTTTTAGTTTGTGCTATTAGATTATGGTTAGTTTTAAATTAAATTAGGAAAAGACAAAAAATTTAAAAGATAGAAACATTAATTACTGAAATTAATTACTTCAGTGGTATTTTATTATAAATAAGTTGTAAAATTTAGGGTTATTTTTTATTTGTACTCCTCTTTTAATAGTATAGATAGATCAGCTAGCCTAATAATAAGAGTTCCAAATACAGGCAGATAGCTACTTATGAGAACGCTTGTGTTTATGATGTTTGTGAGAGCGTTCTTCTTCTTCTCCACGGTTTGATCTTTTGCTCCCAGAAATTTCTTCCTTGTCGTCACCATATCTATCTTCCCTTCCTCTTGATCTCTCTTTTCTCTCTTCTCTGTCAGATCGAGACTCTACTCTGTAACGCTCCTCTCTGTCCTTGCTGCGTCTTCTATGACTGTGATAAGACCGTTCTCTCTTGTCAGGACTCCTCTGCTCTTCATACTCTTCTTCCCTTTCTACAGAACTCTTTTCCCCATAATTTGCTTCCTCTCTATGAGAGACACTTCGTTTTCTCCTAGGGGGTGACGGTATCTACATCCAACAAACAAGCAAGTTTATGATGTGTTAAGACTTAGAAGCCATAATCTTTTTTCCTCTAGACACATTGAACAACAAGTCATTCATGCCAAATCTAGCATAAGAGACATGAACAAAATACCCCATAACGTATCAAGAACAAAACAGAGGTAAAGAGAAATGGTAGAGACCTGAGTACGTGACATGTATCTTCCCTCTGGTGGAAGCTGGATCCCAAGCTTTTTCAAATCATCATGAGGGATTGGCCGCCTGATATCATAACAAATACAATGCACAGTTAAACATGGTTTTGAAGGTACATTGCAAATATAGTCTGCTGCTTATACAAGATTTGGAACATGCTAAAAGGAAGAGGAGAGCAAAGGCAAACAGCATACAAGGGAGCACGGAATGGTCTTTCTCGTCCTCCAAAACGAAGTTGTCCAGATTCTTTCCTACCACCAAGTCCACCTCCTATTTTAAAGAGAAGAAGAATAAAGGATTAATCCTAAGATCTAACTCCTACAGGGGAGATATTAAGAGAATAACACTCACCTAATCTTCTTGGTATCCATCCAGGCATCAACTGCTGCCTATTATAATCAACAATAATCTCTCGTCCATCAATCAACGAATGATGAGCATCCTGTAAAAACCACCCACCACAAAAGAACATTACTTTCTGACCACCAAAGCAAGAGATAAGAAAGAACAAAGCAAGTAAGCATCACCGTAGTAATAGTAGTACCTCGTAAGCACGACGCATCTCCTTCTCAGTCTCATACTCCACAAAAGCATACCCTCGTGAAGCACCCGTCACTAAAATGAAAAACGTAACAAGACAATGTAAAGACAACATCTTAATTAAACTGCCTAAACTCGTGTGTCGTAAGAAGAACAAAACTTACCAATGTGTCTGACCAAGCGCAAGCTCTTAACTTTACCGTATCTACTCATAGCCTGTTAAAAGAACAAACCTTTATGATCACTCGTGCAACAAAAGTTAACTCCACGTGTACAACACAGACTCTTACTACCTCACGAAGAGTCTCCTCCGACGTAAGATGAGAGATTCGACCCACGAACAAAGTACAGTAAGGATCTCCAGCTGCCTTTGAATCTCCAGAGGGATCATCTTCAAAAACAACCCCAAAACACATATAAAGAACTCAACTTTGCGACCTCAGAAACTAAAAAAAAAAACAGAGAGAGAGCAATATAGAGTTTACATAGGCCGGCGTTGTAACAGAGGAGAGCTCGACGGACGCCGTTATCATGTGGCGCAACATCGGTTCCGTCGATACTTCCGGCTTGTATCGGATGATACGACGTCGCGTAGAACACTTTGTTCACTACGTTGTTGTTTCCTCCGCCGCTCATTTATATTTCTCCTCTCTTCTCTTCTCTCTCACGGTGGTGGCTCCGGCTAGTTTAGAGAAGCGAAGGGAAATAAAGTAAACGCCGTCGTTTCCAGATGATTACTGTTTAAGGCCCACGAGTGTGTGTACATGACGCCCACTATAACCCATTTTGGCAGTATTCTTAGATTAACCCAAGGCAGAATTAAACGCAGTCGTTTGTAGTTGATTACTAGCATGTTCAAGTGAACCTAGAGTTGCTTTGTGATAACATTTATATGTAGCAGCTTGAACATACGAGTGAGTTCACAGAGAAGCTAGAGAAAGATCTTGAGGAGTAGTATCACAAGTATGTTGCTCGCTACAAGAATGAAAAAGATGAAGAAGAAGAATTGAGGTAGATTCAAAGAGCAAAGAAGTGTAACTTATCACTACATTTCAAGAGATTTTGTTGAAAACAGTGGAAAGTCTAGTGAGTCAGATTCTCAATGTCCGAGCAAGCATTTGTGTTTCTTTGCTGGTGAAAACCCTATCTTAACTGGAGAGAAGCTTTTAACAACATCAAACAATGATTTTGACGCGGACCAACTCATGTTCAAGGTGCTAGGACTCACTCCTAAACCCCCCAAGTTTCTCTGAAGATGATTCTGAGTCAGAAAAATTATGAGAAAGTTGCTTCTGCTTCTCAGTAAAGCTTTGGGACACTTATGAATGAATCGGTTACCTTTTCACTATGTAACATGATTAGACGGATTAGTGATGATACCACTGTTTATTCTCTAGATTTTATATGAAGTAAAAATTATTATTTTCAGTTCTGAATGTGATGTTAGTTGGAGTTGAAGATGCAAAATATATCTACTTTTTATCATATAATCTCACTTCCCCTCTCTGGAGGTAGGCAAGAAACCAAACATAGCTTGAAAGTTACAGAGACTATATAATGTGTTATGTGAAATGTATACATATATCTGTAATTAGAACTTGGAATGTAACTCTTGCCAAACTCTTTGGGGAAGTTAGGTTGTAGTAACTCCTCCAAGCTCTTGGCTGAAACAGAACTTGTACAATAGAAGCAACATAATCTCGTGAAAGTTGTACACTTTTTAATAAATGCTTATGGAGACAACAAGGAATACAATATGGACCGATTTGGTGCAGGACAGGAGAGCAGAAGCATAGAGCATAGCCTAGTTTCTATACATGTATGCTTGTGAATTTGATTCTATCAGAGTATAGTGTGAATCATTATCTTGTAAACAAAGGTGTTCTTTGTAACCAAATGTTCATCAAAAGAATAATGTTTTATTAATAAATGCATTACAACAAATTTCCCTAGCAAAATCTTTTCTTGATCATTAAGCATTGAGCATTACATAACTCATACAACAAATGGGGTGTTTCAAGCAGGTCAGTCTCATAAAAGCTGAAACAGAACAGCATATAAAAGAGATATCACTCCTGCAGCAATGGTCTTGTGTTCATTCTTCTTTGATCCATCAAAGCTTTGAATTGCTTCAAAATCAAGATGGAAGTTCTTTCTCAAGTGCATAATCTCACAGTACATGCCACAGCTTGTGCCCAGAACTTCAACCTTGCTTTGACATCATCAGGATTGTCCCCTGTTTTTTCATAATAATAATAATCAATAAATCTTGAAAATGCAACAAAAAAGGTATGTTAAAACATTTGAAAACTAGGGTTACCAGGACTAGAGATCTTCCAGCTAGCAATAGGACTAACTTGAGACTCAAGCATCGTCGGTTGTTTCTTCTCAGGCGAATGATCTTGATCCATAAACTTCTGACTCATCGAGTAACAAAGCTCAAGAGCAGGTAAAGTATTACAAAGCTCAGGAATCTCCTCGTAGTTGAACCCAAAACCTAGATCTACACAGCCTTTAAGCTCCTCGAGATCATCGTCTGTTAAGCTCTTGGTCCTCTTCAAATCATCGTTAACCGCTGCATCATCAATAACGTAACCTTCAAGCAACACATTGCTCTTCTTCTTCTCCAGTCTCTTCGTCACTTTCAACTCACCACCACAGCCATTGTACGAGGAGCATGAGCTGGAGGTAGAGATGTCGGAGTCTGAATCAACGTCTGCCTCGTATGAGGAACAGCGAGAGAGATAATTTGAGTCACACATTGTGAAACTCCTGTTTTTTTATTTTGCTGGAGAGAGAGAGAGAAGAGAGAAAGTGAAGATGGAAAGAGGGTGAAGAGGTACTTATAAAGCTATCAACGGGGGACGATTATTTATTGTCTCTTTCATAATCATCATGTGGTTACTAATCCATGTATGTGATTATTATTACATGGTGATGATCATCATCGTTTATTACCATGAACGTGTAAGCCGAAGTTGGGCCGGAAAATTGGGGTCCACCATGTGCGGCTAGAATCTAGATCAGCGATTCGTCATCTCAGCACCTTTTGGCCAATTATTCCCACCGTTTTAGCAGTAAAATTTTCTCTTTTGGGTGAAAAATGTTAAGTAAGCAGTAAAAATATATTAAGACAATTTACAGATATGTGATGTCATCAGAGCCGTGCTTACCCCTTGTCGAGAAAGGCAATGGCCTTAGGCCCCATAATTTTTAGTTAATATTTAGGGCCCCGTTTTTATATATAAAATGCATTAGTTAGTGTTATATATGTTTACATACATACTGTACATAAAGAGTTTGATTGTATATATCTTTTTTTTTTCTAGATTTTAGTTTGGACTCTCTTTTTGGATTTCAATTATAAGCATAGCCACTACTATATTTACCATTTTAGTTTTCTGTGAACATACATAAATCTTATATGAAGAGATTGAGGAAAAAATTGCCTTAAATGTTGTAGAAAGAAAAAAATTGCCTTAGGCCTCTGAAAACGTTCGCACGGCACTGGATGTCATTGATCTATGTATTTCTTTTTTTTTGAAAAAATTGATATATGTATTTGATATGGTTTAATGTCTCTAATATAAGTTAAAGTTATATAGTTACATCTATCTAATAATTTTGAAGTTTTTTTTGCATTTTTTTCTTTCTAAAGAACTTTTTTGCATTGTTTTAATATAATAACTTCGACATTAAACCATCTACGAATTGGATATTTAAAAAAAAAAAAAAGAAATATGATGTTATATGCGATCGTATCCCGAATCGAAGTTACTTCTTCGTCAATCAAATTGTTTAGAAGCTAGATTTGATTTACGTGTGGAAACTACGTACCACCACACATCATTAGAAGCTTAATTAATTGGTACTAGATTTTGACCCGCGCTTTGGAAGCACAGAATATTTTACGATAAAAAATTTCACTAATAACTTAACAAATATTTTGGTAATTTTTAAAGAGTGTGTATTTAAAATATTTTTGCATTTAAATCAGTGTTTTTAAATTCAACCCGATTGTGATTTGGTAATTTTTAAAGAGTGTGTATTTAAAATATTTTTGCATTTAAATCAGTGTTTTTAAATTCAACCCGATTGTGATTATAACTGTTAATCCGGAGATCTGACAATTCAATTTTGGTTTTAAAAATATTCATATTAAAAAAAATCACTAAACTTCGAGACTAGCCGATTGAACTGATGGATGACCGATATGTAATCTAATTGGATTTAAATTGTAATAGTTTCATAATTTGTAATCTTATAATCCAAATTTTAAAGTTCATTATTTTGCAATTTATGAAATTATGATGTTTCTACAAAATTCTAAAGAGAAAATGATAGATATAAAATAACTAAGATTAATTATTGTATTGTCTGGAAACATTGATAGTAGTATAAAAAATATATTGTTTGGAAACATTGATAGTAGTACAAAGAAATAAGTATTTGTTTGGAAACATGGATAATAGTATAAAGAAAGTAACATTAGTGATTTAATGTAGGTTTAACTATAAAATATAAATATATATTTAATTTAAAAACTTACAAAATAAATGTTAGGTCTAACAGAATGTTTCTGTTTTAATAAGATAGATGACTTGAAAACCGACAAATTGATTTTTACAATTCTCAAAGTAACAATTCATCTAATTAGGTTTCTAGACGCTAGCGGTTCTCCTAACTTTCATTAGTTCATATCATAATGTCGCCATATAAAACAAGAGAAAAATAGTGATAGACTGATAGCAGACTTGACCTAACTAATTAAGACTTACGTACATTTTGTAGTTTATGCAACATTTATATATATGAAGTTTGAATTTAATGATTATGATCTTTGTATTAGCTAGAGTTGTCTTCATGACACAGTTCAGGTTAATCAAGAAAAAAAGAAATGTGTATGGACGTTATGGGTCCATGCAGAAAGATTGAGTGTAACAAAGTCCATAGTCATGCATGTAGAATCAAACTGCAAAATGATTGTGTGTTACAAGGTTCATATTATATTACATGTGTTGGTCACAAATTCATATCTAACTCCTCGCGGCCGCAACAAGAAGTCGTTGCTCCAAACTTGTTAGGTTGCTTCAATTATTACTGATATATATTTGTACTCAACACCTATAAACACATAGAAATATCAAAATATGCACTAATTTATTAGAGATCTATATGGAGACTAAGCCATTAGATAATTTAATTATTGCAAATCTCATTATAAACAAATCACTTTCGGCCTGCCAGAAGTCATTGGCCTCGAGATGCG
The DNA here is from genome assembly GCF_000801105.2 of Raphanus sativus. Classification (NCBI taxonomy): domain Eukaryota; kingdom Viridiplantae; phylum Streptophyta; class Magnoliopsida; order Brassicales; family Brassicaceae; genus Raphanus; species Raphanus sativus. Next base: position 42,385,675 of record NC_079514.1, on the reverse strand, counting down.
CCACATCAGTTTTACATTACCTTACGACAAAAACAATTTTTAATACGACAAGTAACTTTAGATTCCACCATAACATTTTGTTTTTATCTTATTTTGTAGTTATTGGCAAGCAAATTAAAAGTGTGATTTATCTTCTTTAGAATAATCGACAAATGTTTAAGAGATGAAGCAAATCAATGGGATTACTATTACGGTCGCTTACCAAATCGAGACAAATTCTTTTGCACCCGCGCTAATTGATGTATATAAGTACGATAAATTGTTTTTCTTTTGTAATATATTTATATAGCGACCTGTCTAATTATTTTAAGCCGTAGAATATAGTTAAGTTTGAATGATGTGAATATAAAATCCATACATCGACTGACTATATCATACTACGTATTGATTGGTTAACCAATCTCAAAAGATTTCCCGGAAAAATCCTTGCTGTGAACAGCTAAAAACAGAATAAACAATCATAAAAGAAGAAAAAGTGTAGAAGCCAAAAACAGGATTGCTTCTCGAAATTTCTAATGGAAAAATAAAAAAACGAAAGAAAATGATCGTGGTCCAGCTTTTGATGAGCTAATTGGCTTCATTGACAAATTAACATGACTTTGATATATGGTGCGTCGGCGTCAAATGGAGACAAACGTGTCATGCTTATATAAGACGACATCCATGTCATGGATGAATCATCATTGCATGGTATATGCATCATTCCATTATGTTTCCTACTTCAAGAGATGTGGCTATCTATATAGTCAATATAAAAGAAAGACATAGTTTAGGTTCATCTATTATTGTCCATATAGAACGAAAGGCTCCAAATGATTGTGGTAGTTATGGGGCAGCGAACATGTTGATTTGAATTGGTAAACTTATCTTTTTGAACTATAATTTCAATAGTAACCAGCGTGAATTAAAGGGTCTTGAGATTAAGGGATTATCATACTCATCATACATACACAGTTGTCTTCCAAACCATGCATTATCAATAATGTGGTTGGTAACCACAATTGTTTTGGTCGGTATAACTCGTCTTAGACTTTTGTTTTCAAATGGTTGACTATATATATTAGACCAGTCGACCTAATCAACCATTATGAATTAAGCAATTCTAATGTCTATTCATTTGTTTTGAAATTCTCTCGTATTTCTTTATTTAATGATAACATTTGCTTATACAAACTTGTGCACGTAATTCATTACAATTACTAACCTGTAATTTTCATAAACACACACATGTATCATATATAAGTCCTATAACCATCAAGTAAGCTTGTTTGAATCAATAAACCATCAAACTAATGTAAAAGAAAGAACACAAATGAATTATCATTAAATTTATAAAAGTTGTGATTCAATAATTGGGTTGATGGAAACAAAACGATGAACAAACGCATGTGGAAGGGTAGGGGATTATTACACATGTGAACGAGAGAAGAAGACAAAAGGCAGGGGATGTGCCACGTGGACAGTTTACGATAAGAAATTAAAGGGCTTAAAAGGCTTAAGAGGGGCCCATTAAAGAAATAAAAGACAAAGAAGAGACCCAACAACTCACGTGTCCCCATTTGCCTTTTTTCTCCTCTTATTCAGCTCAACTAATCAGCACCACATTTTCACACCGGTCTGGTCCTCACGACATTCATGTTCTCTCCTTTGGTCCCTCACTTCCATCCCTATCATTTGTCCATTTACCACATGCATACTGTTCTTTTTATCCTTTGAAAGTTTACTTTTATAAAACACGAGATTGATACTATAATTATAACTATTTAATAAAATTTTAGAAAGTTAATATTTATATCATAGAAACTTTGACAGCAAAAGTATAATGGAACCCATTGGGCATTGCAGGCTGGATAAAACATATCTAAAACTAAAAGAGAGGATAATTATATTTCAGATAAGTACAACAAAAAGTTGTTTTACCAAAACACAAACCTACATTGTATGGTGACACATAAGACAACACAACACAAAAGGATACATTATACAAATATCCAATCATACATCTTGGTGGCCCTGTGATGTCCCTTATGTTATTGCCATGTCCATATACAATAAATGATGCTGTGCCTAAAAGACTGTTATTTAACAGAAAAAAGATAAATACTTATATAGTTCCTATGACAAGTCTTATGTTTGCCAATCAACATTCATCTATTCATTACTCTTGTCTCGAGTCTATGCTTTGACCAGAGACACATGCATCATACTGAGATTTGCAGACAAGACTGGAATCCAAAGTGGACCATAATCGTTATTATTATTATCAACAAACACTTCCTAACACATCTTGGTTTAATCTGTGATATCACTGAGCTAAACCGGAACCAAACTTGGTTTAGTCAGTGACACCACAATGTATGAGTATGAGCCACACTCTAAGACTGAGATCCCTGCTCTAGCAACCCATCCATGTCATTGCTCTCGCTGCTACTCCCCCAACCACTGTTATTCCCCCAAGCCCTCTCTTTCCAAATCTGCTCAACTTCAGAAAACGTCAGCCCCTGCGTCTCGGGGACAAACACAATCACAAACACAGCTGCCAAAACCGCTATCCCCGCCAAAATCAAGAACGTCACTCCAGTACCAGCAGCTTCTGCTACCGACAAGAAAGTCTGCGCCACGATCAAGTTACTGATCCAGTTAACCGTCGCAGACATCCCGCCGCATATGCCTCGGTACTGCTGCGGGTATATCTCCGAGTTCACCGTCCACGGGACCGGTCCCATCCCCGGTGCAAAGAAAGCGATGTACAGAGCTAAACCAAGCACGGCTAGCCAGCCGTAGAGCCCTCCATCAGACGCCGCCGCATCAGACTGTTTGAAGAAGGATACAGAGAGGATCACGAGAGAGATAAACACACCGCATAGACTAGAGAGAGCAAGCTTCTTCCGTCCACAGTGGTCGATGAAGTATATCCCCACCACTGTTCCAGCAGCGTTCATCCCAGCAACGATGAGAGAGAGCAACAGAGCGAGCTGGTTCGAATGAAAGCCAGCCATCTGAACTATCGTAGGGCTATAGTACATGACGGTGTTGATCCCAGTGAACTGCTGAAACGCCTGGAGTCCTGCTCCGGCGAAGAAGGCGAGTCTCATCTCTTTGGATCTAAAGACTTCCAAGTAGCTAACGGTGTGTTTCCTCAGCTTCTCTTCCTCTTCAGCCGCGGAAAGATGATCGATCTCGTCCTCTAACCTAGAGATGTCATACATCCTCGTCAGCACGTGGATCGCTTCCTCTTTACGGTTCTTCATGAACAGCCACCTAGGAGACTCCGGCATGAAAAGCATCAGTACGAACTGAACAACAGCCGGTACACCCGAAACACCAAGCATCCATCTCCATGTCCCTGGAACCTTACCAATAAAATGCCAAAAATAGATTCAGTTTCTCTCTATAGTTTCTTAACATGTCTAACTAACTAACTAACTAACTAGGCCGGTACTGAGATTTCGGGGGCTATAGACGGTTTAAGAAGGATTTTATAAATTTGCGGGCTGAAATTTTTTATATAAGTTTGGGGGTTAATTTATATATGATTTTTTCAAATATTTTGAGGGTTTGAGGCGAATGTTTCATCCGGTTAGCCTCAGGTCCGGTCCTAACCTGTGTGAAAGCAGAGTTAACGAGGTATGAAAGAAACTGTCCACCGGTGATCATCAGCACATTGGTGCTGACAAGACCACCTCTCACTTCAGAGGGAGAGGCTTCGGCTATATAAACGGGTGCAGTCACGGAAGCAACACCAACTCCCAAACCAACCAAGAAACGACCCGCGATCAAGACGTACGGATCGGGAGCAGCAGCCATAACGATAGCTCCAGCTGCAAAGACGATGTCAGCAAACATGGTGGCTTTTTTGCGTCCGTAGTAGTCGTTGATCCAGCCTCCTGCTGCAGCACCGAGCATGGCACCAACTAAAGCCATACTCACAATAGTTTCCTACAGAACAAAATAAAATAAATTAGATCATATTTTTTCATGAATCAAATACTACTAATAACACTGACAAGTTACAGTACCTGTAAGAAACTGCTCTGCTTCACAACTTGAAAATCATCCTTAATGTACAAAAGGGCACCGGAGATTACACCTGTACAAGTAACGGTTCTTCAATCAGACACAACCAAGTTCAAATAGCTTCAATGAGACAAGTTTTTTCAATTCAAATTACGAAACTTTCACAAATGGGTCAGTGAAGAATCAAAATCTAACGGCTAAGAACTTGTTAACTCGTGAGTATAAGAGAAAGAGAGAGACCTGTGTCGTAGCCGAAGAGGAGACCACCTATGCCGGCAGTGACAGTCAAACCGAGAATGTAAGAATTGCCAAAATACGACATCCTTCTCTCTGGGTACATATCCAAGTACCCTGAGCTCCCAGGTGCCGACGGGATCGTCAACGTCATCTTTTTAAACTCGTCTGCGATTGGTAGAGAACAAGAAGATGAATAAAGAATTCAAAATTCAGAGATTGCGATCGGGTAACAAAAACTCCGAGACTCGAGGGAGGAGGAGGATAAGCTCCGGATGAATCGGATTGAGAAGTCGCCGACGGTAAAATGTGGCGGCACAAACGAAGCCGTGAGAAATTAAAAACGTCAGAAACGTCAAGAGAAATGAGACAGAGGAGAGGGATCATCTGGATTTTTACACGGCGATTACAAGACGATAATAGTTTTTCTATTTTTTATTTTATTTTTGCAACCGTGGCAAGCTAAGATAAGGGTTGTCTTATTATTACCGAAACTAATAAAATCGACTATCTACTCGCGAGGTGTTCGAATACATTGATACTCGCTTTTTCAACCTCTATTTTAACTTGAATCACATTTCATTTTTTACCGATGGATTGTGGTGGTACTCACGCGCTTACGTACAGGTGTGGCAAGGTTATCTGTTAAATTAACTAGTGGCTCTTGTTATGCGTGTAACCACGCTGTCGTCGAATTATCTATCTTCGACAACGACCCCCGGACTAGATAATGGAACAGTTTATTACGTGTAAACCTTGATTTAACAAAAGAGTTATGGTAATTATCTTGATTACTACTACTACTACTGCTTACTTCTCACTTATCAGACATTATCTAAGACATTAAAGAGTTACGGTAATAATCTTGAAATGTAATAAAAGTAGTGAGTTGGTAAACTGAGATAATTTACTTTTTCAACCTTGCGTAAATCTGTTTTGAATATATTAAAAATTCATTTGATATCAAATATCACCATATGAAATTAAATCACAGAAACATTTCAGTGTTGATAATTGTATAACATAGGAAAGAGGTCAGTTTATACCCCGAGAGTTTGTTGGCCCATTGACTCATAATCATATAAACGAGGCCTTTATGGCCCATATCATCTCCTTATTAGTTATTATTAACAGAGAATCAAATTGAAGATTAACCTTCAATTGTTATATATTTACAATTCTGCTATTTTGTTGATGTGCAAACTTTTTCACCTAAATTTTTTTATCAGTGACTTAAAGTTTATGTTGTTAAAACATTGTGAATGATAAAAAAACTATATGAATAAGAAACTTCATTTAAATAAATATTCATATCAAAAAAATATTATTTATCTATGTTATATTATTTTTTTTCTAGACCAAAAAGGAGAAAGTGGTGAGTTCCTGAATTAGCAAAGAAAAGAAGGGACTAGAAATATAAAAGAGTTCGGACACATACACAAAAGCGGACCAGACGGTCTGAACAGAAGCTTCGATTTGTTGGCCAAACTCCCTTTTTCCTTTTTAGATTTTTTTTTTTTTTCAAAAGAGAAGAATTAAAAGTTGTTTACTTTAAAAACGTGTGAGCGATCTCTTCGCTCTGAAATTTCAACCCTCCTTTTGCTGTTCATCCCCTGGATTTTCGCCGTCGTGTTAGGCAAGTATCTCTCATCTTTCTACTTCCGTCTAAAAATCGAGTTACGTCTCTCCACAACTTCTCCCACTGATCGCTTTGTCTTAAAAATCTTTTCCTCTGTAAGTAATAATCTTCATTGTCTGTTTCTTGATAAGTAATCGGTTGTTTAGAAATGGAAATTGAATTAAAGTTTCTTACTTTATGTTGAAGTTACTGGATATAAGAAGAACACATTCTTCTCATAGATCTCGCAATTGGGCTTGTTGTATCGAATCTGTAAAAGCTCTTGTGTTTTGACTTCTGTCTCTCCTTCATTCAAAGTTTCATTTGGAATTATGAAAGATTGGATTTTTATTTGAAGGGTTTTGGGGGGAGTTTTAAGGTTTTAGAATTTAAAGATGTTTGAGAGTGGCAATTCATTTACTAAAGATTGGATCTTTATTTGGTGACTTTAGACTATTTCCATTGGAGAGCATTGTTGTTGACAAGTCACAAAGCTAAAAGAATGCGCGCACCATCTTTGTTTGCGCAATGCTTGCCCGGTTTGCTACCTCAGGATTGCGGCGGTGTGTCTGCACTATCTGACAAGGATTTTCAGCTTCCAACACCAGCTGTTGAGATCATACCTTCTAAGGTTTGTTGTTTGTTTGCTCTTTGTAGTCACTACCATTATAATAACTTTCTCTTCAAAGAGAAGTTTTCCTCCAGGGCATTTTCCGATTAATCTAATTCTTTTTGTCGTCTCTTTTTGTTTTGTAGACATCAGCTCATCACAGGTACTCAGGGGAGAATCTAGATGTCCTTGGTTTACCAGTTTTTAAGGTACTTCCATGTTCACAACCACTTATAAGGTTATAAACCAGTAGAAATGAAAGAAAAAGAACTCATCAATCATCCACTTTGGCTCTTCAAAACCTCTTTGCAGGGAAAAGTAAGTGTTTCTGATATCATTGGTCTCTCTGGTTCAGAAACTGCTCCTTCTAAATACGAAGGTACATGCACTTGCATCTGATGCTTTCCTCTCTTAATGTATCATAATTAAACTGTGCCTAGCTACAAAACAATTGTGTAAGGTTCTCTGAAAAGTTGGGAGAGTGCTATTGTTCTTGTCCATGTCCTTAAAAACGAGATCCGCGATGGACAGCTTAGCTTCAGAGGCAAAAGGGTCCTTGAGGTATACTTCCTCCTCTCTTAAACTATGTGAAGCTATCATAGATGTCCAACTCAGCAGTTGACTTAACACTTGAGCAGCTAGGTTGCAACTATGGAGTTCCTGGGATATTTGCCTGCTTGAAAGTAAGTAAAACCCACACTAGGACATAGCTTTTACTGTCTCATTTTCTCTTAAATTAATCTGTTTTTTTTTTTGCTAGGGTGCTTCCTCGGTCCACTTTCAAGACCTCAACGCAGAAACAATAAGATGCACAACCATCCCAAACGTTCTTGCAAACCTCGACCAAGCCCGCGACAGGCAAAGCCGCCAGCCAGAGAGCCCGCTCACTCCGTCGAGACAAGCCTTCGTCTCTGCATCCGTCCGTTTCTACGCAGGAGAATGGGAAGAGCTCCCGGCCGTTCTATCCATCATAAGTACAACCGAAGACGTCTTCTTCGAACCAGCAGCTGCAGCGATGAGCTTGAGTTTCTCAGAGGAAGATTTCAATGATGGATGTTGCAGCAGCCAAGACGGGAGCGTTACGGGACAGCAAGACTTCTTCTCGAGGCGGTCGAGGAAGCTCTCCGGGAGCAGAGCTTGGGAAAGAGCTAATGAGAGCGACCAAGGAGGTGGAGAGTGTGGGTATGATGTTATACTAATGACTGAGATTCCTTACTCGGTTACTTCTCTCAAGAAACTATATTCTCTCATCAAGAAGGTTGGTGATCATTATTATCTCTCTAGTTCTTGATCTCTCGGTGGTTGTTTCCTTGTTATATTAGTGATTGGTTGTTTGTGTTCTTTAACAGTGCCTGAGGCCGCCTTACGGCGTGGTGTATTTGGCGGCTAAGAAACAGTATGTGGGATTCAGTAACGGAGCGAGACATCTGAGGAACTTGGTGGATGAGGAAACGATCTTAGGAGCTCATTTGATTAAGGAAACTACTGACAGAGACGTTTGGAAGTTCTTCTTCAAGTAACACTCACGAAGCTGCATCATTGAAAACAAAAGAAAAGAGAAACAAAACACTTGTTGTATAATGTAAATGCAATTATCATTGAAGTTACCATCATCATGCCTCCATTTATATTTAGTTATTTTGCTCTTTAAGAGTTTTCAACTTGTAGAATTGAATGTTATAATCATGTATATATAAAAATAATATTTTAAAACAAAAATGTAAAAAAAATATATTGTGGTATAAAAGAACCAATCAACTCATGTTATGGTTGTTTGGGAGATCTAAGAGAAAAAGATAGACATTGTTATATGCTCTTAAACAAGCATCCTTTTAAGTTCTTTGGCAACTTCAATCATCTTTGGAACTTCTACTTTGCAGCCAATGCAACGCAGTGAGAGTATGAAGAAAGTCTCAAACTGCCACATCTCTTCTTCCCTGCAGCTCTCCAACACCTTTGGATCAACAATCCCAACAAATCCACCATCTTCAACCAACTCTATAGGAGAATCCTTGTACAGTTTGACAACAATACTCGGTTGCAATGCAGTCAAAAGAGTAAGCATGAATGCTCCAAACCCATAGACATCAGTGTTCTCTGTCACCATCCCCGTAGCCATATAGTTGTGATCAAGGTACCCAAAAGTTCCTTCTACAACCATATCCTCAACAAACTTCTCTCCTTCCGGAATCAAAACAGAGTTGTTGAACCCACTAAGCTTAGCCTTCCCTTCCCCATCCAAGAAGATGTTACTTGGTATCATATCTTTGTGGATGATGCTCTTTGAGAATGCAGTGTGAAGGTATGTTAAAGCGTCTGCAACCTCCTTTGCAATATTTAATCTCATGTTCCATGGTAAACTCACATCAAATAGATACTTTGACTTTTCTCTAGACATTATACTTTGTGCATATTCGTAGACAAGAACTGGATTAGGAAACTCAAGACAACAACCTAACAGCTTTAGGAAATTCTTGTGACCACTAACCATTGATGATATGGCTATGTCACTACAAGTCTTCCCGCTGCAGGGACTATACTTTCTTACCCATTTCTTGACAAGCACAGGTCGGTCTTCAAGCATACCTCTGTAACATCGGTAGCTACTACTAGCGTGGAGAACAAGAGAGTTACTGGAGCTGAAGTTGTCGGTGGCTCTTAGGATCTGAGAAGCAGAAAAGGTTTTGATTGGATTGGATTTTCCGTTGCAATATTCGATGAGCTTTTCTAGCACCACCTCGCCGTTCGATTGGACAAGCTTCTGCTTTACATCGGCTTCTTCCGTGTTCTTCTTTCTCCACCAACCCATCTCAAGACTGAGTGAGATGAAGTAATCGATCTCCTTAAGGCTGAAAGAAAAAGCCAAAGTTTTACAAGTTCATGACTTGCTTTAGGGATTAAGCTAGTCTTGGCTTCTTTTGTTGACTACACAGGCATTTTCGTAGAAAAGTCAAACAGGCATACTTTCCTGTCTTTGTGTCTTCAATGCGAAACATTCACGTAATTATATGAAAACATCTTTTCATATAATTATCTTAGGAGCTCATTTGATTAAACAATGGAGCGAGATATTTAAGGAACTTGGTAGATGAGGAAACTATCTTAGGAGCTCATTTGATTAAAGAAATTATGGACAGAGATGTTTGGAAGTTCTTCCTCAAGTAAGTGTAGAAGGAACTCACTCACGAAGCTGCGTCAGTTTGAAAAAAATGATTTAAATACAAAATCACTGCTCTTGTTGTATAATGTAAATGCAATATCATTGAAGTTTTCATCATCATGCCACCGTTTATATTATCTTGGTGATTCCTTCAATATTTTTCAAATATAATTGGTTTAAGCGCTTAGTTGCTCAAGTAATAGCAAACAATCCCAAAGAGGAGAATTTTCATGTCCTCTGGAAAAAGAACTGTGACGTGGGAGATTAGTTCTTGAATGTATATATACAAACATTTCTAGTAGATTAATGGATGAAATATATTATTATACAAATTGTAATTTTTAAGTGAAAAAATTACATTGTAAGACACTTTATCACTTTTCAATTACAATTTAAGACACAATACACTTGTAGCACACTTTTTTGGAGTTGAAAGACTCTCATACCCTTTAGCTAAAGAACAAAAAAAATCAGTAAACCAAATCTGATTAAAATAACGTGTTCTAACTTATCGTTGTTTACCAAATCTAAAAACTCTCCTTGTTTCTTTTCCATGGAGATTCCCAACTCAATATGATCTTTTAACTTTTTTTTTTCATGAACTTTCTGGGTTTATACCTCTCAACAAATTCAGTGTCTTTAACTGCTATTGACAAGCTTTGTTGGTTGAAGCTTTTCATCTAAACCTGTAATCGAAGAGAAACCTTCTGATTCAATCGAAAAACCCTATCATCACAATGGATTCCAAGAAATCAATCTACAAACCCTATCATCACAACGATTCCATTTCAGACGTTTCTTCAGGATGGAGCGTTTCTTCCAAAGCCAACTCGGTTAGAGAAGTCACTTTCGGTGGTTTAGGAATTAGGATCGAAGCGTATCCGTCATGGATCACTAGAGCTGTTTCCGAGATCGAAGCGTATCCGTCATGGATCGAAGCGTATCCGTCATGGATCATTCTGCTATCTTTGTTTATGATCGCGTTGTGTACAACCGTGTCCAGGCTGCTGCTGTGTGGTTGAGAAAACACATGGATGATTTGGACATCTATTTCTCTCTCTTTTGTGGATAGCTGACAGTAGCATCTCTCTATTTATTTTGAGATTCATGCTTAGTTTTTGTAGATCCTTATCCTCTAGCTATTCAAAGTTTTTGTCAATGCCAATACCTTTTGAACACCACTCTATGTGTGTAGATAGGTATTGTGGACTAGGAATGTGTGGATGTTGTTCTGGGGTTATGTGAAGTGCGGATGTGGCTGCTGTGGACAGAATTTTTGTGGATTTGATAAGTGTGGACAGCAGCTGTGTGTGGATGTGGTTGGTGTAGACATGAGAGTTGGGTCAAGTGGAAGTGTTCATATAAGATGTGGTCATTTGATATCTCGTCGGCGTTTTCTGGTATTTATAAAAAAGCAATTTAAAATCCAAAAACCAGGCACAATACAAGCTTCTGCAAGAAGGCATATTTTAACAGATTCAAATAAGATGATAGTTTTTGCATAAACGTTTGTGTTCCTTTTAACATTATACAATAATTTTTTTTTCAAATATTTTTTGTTCACGAATCAGTAGAAGGATCTATAGATGCACATCCCCATCATAATTAAACCAAAACTTGCTCCGTCACCCCTAACCGTTAAATTTCAAACGTGTGGTTCAGATTATTACATACTAGGGTCGGCCCGCCCTTCGGACGGGATATAATTTACTTGTGATATATAAAACGATAATATTATATATAAATTATTCCTGTTATATTTATTTTTTGTTTTGAAAATTTTGGGTTTATATTATGCATAATTCATTAGTTTTGTTATTGCTTTTCTTTTTTAGTCTTGGTGCACTAAATTAACTTTTTAATACAACTGGTTAGTGGAGCTATGTTTTATTTTTATTTTTAGGCTGTAAAACTTGTAGAATATTTCATTAATGTTTTATTGTTAAATTATTTTGTATTATATCTTTAATTCAGTAAGTGAAATTATATATATATATATATATATATATATCACTATTAGATTTGTGACATAGAATTTTTAAAAGAGGAAAATATATCAGATTCAATGTTTTTAATTTTCATTGATCTATGGGAAAAATATTGTGAATGGGTTTTATACATTTTCAAAAACATATAAGTAAAATCATAACAATAGAATGTATAAGTTTTTAATGTATTTTGGTTTTATTTATTTTGTATATATTGTTTTTTAATATATGAATTTTTGGTTTTCTTTCTGTATCAATTTTTAATTTTTCTAAATTTAAATTTGGTGACAAAAAATGTTCGTTAAATACACTGCTAAACATTTTTTATTTTCTTGAGTTTGATAAAATCAAAAGATCAATACCGTAAACAGGTATTGTGATCTTTATAACCCGGATGTCCTGAATTGTTCTAAAAATAAGTATTGTGAGAAATAAAAAATAGTAAAAAAATATCTATTACTAAACATATATTAAACACCAGTATATAGAAAACTAAGGTGGGTCCGCGATACGCGCATGATTTGGTGTATCGGTTTTTATGAAATATATAACTTTTTGTAAAACGTTTTTCTATGTTCGGATGGTTTTTAGTAGGACTATGGAAATATCTGTAAATTTTGATTCGATTTGTTATCCGTTTCGAATCAAACCGAAAAATCCGGATATATGTAACTCTACGAAGAAAAAACATAATAATATTAAATATCCTTACGAAACAAATCAAAGCACAAATACTAATATCTTTAAGAACGGATATTCGATCTGATCCGTTATATGAATATATAGACATATATTTAAATAATTATATATATAAGTTATACAAATATTGTATTTAATAGAAAGTTTTCAGTATTTTTATTTACTATATTTATTATATTAGTTATTATAGTGTTAAAAAGTAAATAAACTTTTTTTTTCAATAGTTGTTTTTTTTGTTGTTTTGTTATACTTGAGGATTAATTTTTGCTTTATGTTATGGTGAAATTATAATGGATTAATATGGTTATTGAATGTATTGTAACATAATTAACCACGTTGAATTGTTGACTAAAGAGTAATAAATTTCTTTGCCTTTTTTTGTTTCTTTTGTTGGATGTTTCTGGTTATATTTGCTTATATATACTGAATTAATTTATTAATGTGTTTATTAATAAGATAAAAATGTAAAAATAAAAAATAAAAATGCTAGCAAAAAAAGTAACAAATGTATTATTTTAAATGAAGAAAATGAGCGTGACATTTATCCGAATTTAAACACTGATAAATATTTATTTCAATTTAGAAACATTAATTCCTTCTTATGTTGTTAAAGGAAAGATACATGAGTTGTTTACTTTATCGGTTCTAACATACATAGGTTTGAATCTACATATGTTAATTTCATTAGTTATTTAATATCTATTTCTATGCTTTCATGTTTTATATAGTGTTTTGTAGAGCATATTTTATTAAAGTACAGTTCTGTTGTAGATGTGAGAACTAATTTTCTGTTTATAATTTGAAAATTTATTTATCGCATGACGTCGATGGTTAAGGCTTCGAATGGTGACCAAGGAAATGTGTAGGAATAGCTAATTCCTTAACATTCCTTACAATTTACACCATTTACAAGGAATATTTGTTACCTATGATTCCTTAACATTCCTTAAGATTTAAGGAATAAAAGACTACAATTATTCCTTATCAAATTAGAAGAGGAATTGATTTTCCTTTTATTTTATTCTTTTTCATTCCTTTTTTCCTATTTCTTTTATTCCTTTTGTGGTTACCAGTGAGAGCCTAAATGTTTCTTTAAATACACATCCCTTTATTTATTTTTGAATGGCCCTTTTTATATCAAAATGTGGCAAAAAATAGCTACAATATATTAATTATAGTACTATGGATTATTACTAATATCAATTTTCTTTTTTAAATACCATGGCATTTTTATATCTACTATTGTATGCTTTTTTCTTTTGATTGATAATTATAGGAATCTTGTGAGTTATGTCTCGTGTTGATTTGCAATTTATTTCCAAATTAATGCAACAAAATTTAATTAAAAATGAAAAATGTGTTAGGAATCTTGAAAGTTATGAGGGGCTCAGCTTGGAACACGTTTCTCTCAGACTCGTGACGGAGAAAACTTCATTTGCTTGACCACGACGACTTTCCTTAGCCTTAGCTAAGCTCAACTGGAGTCTTCTAAACAATTTTTATCTTTAGTCTCCATTTGATTATTTTCTTCTCTATCAATCGTGTAGACCATATACTCGTCAAGTTCTATTTCCTTATGTTTAACCCTGTAAAAGCATAGTAAAAAAGAAAAGAAAATAAACAGTCTTTGACAAACACCCAGTCGTCTCAGTTTGACATCTCCCCATTGAAAGCCTAGTGGTGTTCGCTAATTTTGCCAGCAACCTTTGTTTCTCGAAACTGAGATACAAAACATTAGTCTGCAAGATAAGCAGATAAACTATTAAATCCACTTTGTTGTGCCAAAGCACAAACCCAATATTAATATATGCAATTATCTTTAAAGCAGAATGATCATGAATGGATATTACATTCTGACTTTACGCCTGAGACCAAAACTAAGATTCATATCAACCTCTACAATAGCATTTGCAAGGAAGAAATATAATATTAAAATGAGGGTGAGTAAGACCAACGAAAGTAGTGTAGTTGACAAAGCGAAAGTTATATATTTCTTGAAAAAGCATACCTTACTTTAGATAGTATTAGAACCTAAATCTGGAATCTAAGCAATTGCAGAAAAAAATCTAAATGACTTATTAGGATATAGAGGAGGTCTAACCATTAACGTTTGTATATGCATAAACGAACCAATGCTTTCTTCCACACAATAGAAGAGGCTGCAGGAAACAGTTTCTTTGGCTTGTTTGTTCTTAGTTCAGGTTCGATGAAAAGCTGTGATAGCAAACATCAGCAATGTCATTGGCTCAGGGAGTTAAGGTTTCAATTTATTCATTAGACTTTTACCTCAATGGATCCAATGTTGGTAGCACCAACAGCTGCAAGTGCCATAAAACCTTGTTTCCATATCCCTTCAAGCACGACCTGTTCTCAATCAGATTAACAGCTGATGATTAGTGTCTGGAGATGAAAAGAAAAGGTTACACATATTTGGTACGTCTACAATGAAACAAAGCAATAATTACCCTTCCATTTTCAACACAGAGAATTTTTATCGTTCTCATAGCTACTCATTCACAGGATACAACCGGCCTGTAAAATTGCTTGTTTATAGAAATTAGAGAGATACCGATCGTTACAAAGATGCTTTCACAAATAGGTTGTCTACTTAAATGAGAGATTAGAGAGTAACCAAACCTGCAAATTGTCGACGAACCAATTCATTCCAGTCAGCCGGAGAGTGTATCTGATGGTAGTCCCCTGGTATTAGGTTTATCACACAATAATAGAACCCTTTCATCGGACTGCAACCAAAACTCGATTATAAGTTGCAATTTTCTTGACACTTAACTCACTGCTTAGATGTTTTAAATTTTATTTTTTTCACTGACCTAGCTGAGATGCTCTGTAGATGCCAAAGAGACTCTCAACCAAGACTTGTCGCCTTTCTCTCCAACAGCTTCCTCTTCGGACTCGAGCTTTATGCCTTGACCTTGTGGTGAATCATACACCCGCTTCTCTGGTGGCTCTGTAGGAAAATGAACCAATGCTTTCTTCCACACAATCAAGAGAGGGTTTTTACATATATTTATACTGAACTCACACCGCCTCTTAGATCTAAACAACGCTTTGAAGAGACATCATGGGGAAGAGAAACAACGGGATTAAAGGAGAAGTCATAAATCCAACCGTTTCAGAACGTGAGAAGAAGCTCAAAGATTACCGCGTCGCCACCGCTAGAAGAGAGACGAATTCGCCAAATTAGGTTTAGAGACGACATACATCTCACCGGGCCGGACTAATCTTCCAATCTCACAGCCCAATCTCACAATACATAAACGAAGCCCATCATAAGAGAAATAAATGAAACTGTGAGTTTAATTTCCTCTGCTGACGTGTCGCTCTCTCAGGCTTGGAGTTTCCACGCTGGCGTCCTAGGTGGACACCCTAGGAGGGAAGCAAGGTCTTCTTTATATATAAAGATACTGAACTCACACCGCCTCTTAGATCTAAACAACGCTTTGAAGAGACATCATGGGGAAGAGAAACAACGGGATTAAAGGAGAAGTCATAAATCCAACCGTTTCAGAACGTGAGAAGAAGCTCAAAGATTACCGCGTCGCCACCGCTAGAAGAGAGACGAATTCGCCAAATTAGGTTTAGAGACGACATACATCTCACCGGGCCGGACTAATCTTCCAATCTCACAGCCCAATCTCACAATACATAAACGAAGCCCATCATAA
The DNA here is from genome assembly GCF_000801105.2 of Raphanus sativus. NCBI lineage: Eukaryota > Viridiplantae > Streptophyta > Magnoliopsida > Brassicales > Brassicaceae > Raphanus > Raphanus sativus. Next base: position 42,369,663 of record NC_079514.1, on the reverse strand, counting down.
GAGAAATAAATGAAACTGTGAGTTTAATTTCCTCTGCTGACGTGTCGCTCTCTCAGGCTTGGAGTTTCCACGCTGGCGTCCTAGGTGGACACCCTAGGAGGGAAGCAAGGTCTTCTTTATATATAAAGATACTGAACTCACACCGCCTCTTAGATCTAAACAACGCTTTGAAGAGACATCATGGGGAAGAGAAACAACGGGATTAAAGGAGAAGTCATAAATCCAACCGTTTCAGAACGTGAGAAGAAGCTCAAAGATTACCGCGTCGCCACCGCTAGAAGAGAGACGAATTCGCCAAATTAGGTTTAGAGACGACATACATCTCACCGGGCCGGACTAATCTTCCAATCTCACAGCCCAATCTCACAATACATAAACGAAGCCCATCATAAGAGAAATAAATGAAACTGTGAGTTTAATTTCCTCTGCTGACGTGTCGCTCTCTCAGGCTTGGAGTTTCCACGCTGGCGTCCTAGGTGGACACCCTAGGAGGGAAGCAAGGTCTTCTTTATATATAAAGATCTTCCTGTAAACCAATCTGTTTTAATTTTAAAAAATGAACCAAAGTGATTACGGCTAAGCAGAACTAATTAGTTACTTGGAAGTAACCGAGAAAATCAAGCTGGGAAGCGTGAGGGCAAAACGGTCTAAAAAAAACCAGCTGTGCAGAAAATGTGTGTCACAAGCCGTAAGTGTCTCTACATGTTAAAATAAAGACAAAAGTGTCTTATCTGGTAAACAACTCGATTTTAAGTAAGCATAGTTGTTGTTACATGACATGTGGTCTTGTGGATGATCAGTTCAGCATTGGTCTGATTGTATGAGCTAAAAGTTTTCCTATATGTTTACTCTATTCTACGTATTCAGTATAAGGCATCGCAATGTAGCAGAGATTATCGAGTAACCATGAGGACAATCAGAAGTTACTACTACACCATCAAAACCATTTTAGACAAGCTTGATTTCTCCATTTAAATATCCAGAGAAGTTTTTATGTTTACAGAATCAAAAAAAAATTAATGCTGATGATGATTTGAAATAGTAGTTGCATAGAAAACCAGAATCAAAAGGTATGAAATCAAATTGTTATAACAAGTTCTTGCAAAAATCTCTTAAACCTCAATCTCTAGGAACGACATCGTTTAACTGGTCAGTACCATCGACTCTGATTCCACTACGACGGACGGAGTCGAACAAGGGCAAAACCCTTTTACGGTGGTGAACAGGTCGCGAGGACTCTTCCTCCGAGTCGACGGAGACGGCGTCGACGCCGAGGTCTCTGAGACGCAGGGCGAGCTTCTCGCCGACGCGAGAGGCCGTCTTGGAGTCCCAGAAGTTGTTGGAGCGAGGGAACCGGTAGAGGTTGGCGCGGCTCTGGGCGAGGAACTCTTGCTCGGAGGAGGAAGCCATGGCGATGATGGTGGATGTTCCTGGCTGAGTCACTTGCGCCGTGATCTTGCGGCAGGATAGGACTAGCTGGAGGAGATGGTGACGGTGGTGGGACCCGCTCATTGCTGCTCGTGTAATTGGTTTCTCGGTTTGAAGTTGTCTCCTTGATGTTCACGGAGAGATTAAAAGATTAGATTTTTTACTTCCTTTCCAAGGTCGTTTTTTTTGTATCGCGAATTAAAAGAAAAAAGAAAAAAAAAATCAAAATTTTATTATCTTAACTGAAGTGGAGTTTGGTCGGAAAGATTTCGTACTTTCGCTGTTTCCCGTACTTGTGTCTTTTTCCCCTGGGGTCGAAAAATATCTGAAGATCTATTAGTGTCAATTGATGAGTTTCGGGTTACATTCCGTTCTGAGAAGAATGTAATTGGATCTCCGATGAAGATGGTCCATCTCTAATGATGTCATCATCGTCTAACTTACAGATTTATAGCTTTAAACAGAAACTATAATCAAATGCCCGTATAGCTCAGTGGTAGAGCGTCAGTCTTGTAAACTGAAGGTCCGTAGTTCGATCCTGCGTGTGGGCACTTTTTACTTCTTTTAACTAATTTTTGCTGTTGAGGCTTTAGAGATTAGGCATTTTTAGTTTTAACTTTTGACTAATTTCACGTGTTCTTTTTAGAAAAAAAAATGTTGCAGAGTGAAAATAGTTTTATCAAGTTTGTTTAGTATTGGATATTTGAGTATAAATGATCAATATATCGAACATACATTAATTTCCATATTGGCAAGTGGCAACAGTAACGAAAAAAATATAAACAGGACATGTTATGCTCGATTTTTATGAAGGAAAGTCAATAAATCACAAGAGCGTGCATATGCTTTCTCCCTTCCAGAATGTATATGTGTGCATTATCGTGCAAATAGATCAATAACTATTTAATTAATGCTTACCCTAATAGAAATGTTTCTTTAACATAGTATAGCGAGCAGGCGTTATATATTGCTTGTTGAGCTAAAAAGTAAAACCGTCGTATAAAAGTTTGCAGATGCTCATCAGCTCATGTGTTTAGACTTCCATTTATCTAATCCACCCGTTGATTACGTAACATACAGAACCACACAAACATGTGCGACTGAAAAGTCACTCAAGTACACTTATTGTATTGGATACTTGTTGTAGACGTTAGAAACTTATGATCAACTTAGAAACAAAGCTTAACACGTAATAATGACAAAAGGAAGTATAATAAGCTGTCATATACCAGGAAAACTAACACGCACATCAAACCTTGTATCGACAGTTACGTAGGATGATTATCAAAGTGGAACAAGAGTAGAGTGGAGTGTCCACTACAGGGAAACATTGCAATTTGCATCAGTGAGAGTAAAGATGGAAAAGACAAATTCAAAAGTAAGTGTTTTGTCAAATAAAAAGGGGAAAAGCTTTTAGGATTCATTTTTTTCTTAAAAATATGTAATGAAGTGAAATACAATAAGCAAATACAGTAGATAATGGATGACAATTATAGGTATGCATTATGAGTGGAGCTGGCTTAATTAGTTGAGCTGGATGACAACCATGAAGTCCATGAGACTTCTCACAAAGTCAAGTGTCCTTGGATCTCGGCCAGTTACACGACACCCCGTGAGAATCTATGATAACTTTTAATTTATATGTATACATTAATAACAAAAATGATTAGTTTAATTAATCTTCATGCTTTATTTATTCTTTTCTTGTTTGTTTTGGACAAGCTCTACTACTTATTTCCCTCTTTTGGTTGCTGTTGAAATGTTAACTCCAATTCTTGTTTTCTTGTTCACAGTTTCAAAAAAACTTGCAAGGTTAGTATTGGCCATGCAAGTTGATAGAGTTCTAGTTTACTATATATTAACTATCATAAACTTCGTTTACTGAACATTTCTATATGTTAGTATTTTTATAACAACATCCATGACTAGTTTTTCTTTGGTTTACTTTCCAACGACTACTTGCTCATTTCTTACCAAACTATAGCAGCTCTTTTAAACTAAAAGTTACTATTATAGTTCCTAGTGATAAATGGTTGTTGAGCAAGTAGGTCCACTCTACGTAGAAAAAGTGTATCAATGGAATGTCGACAACCTTGGAGAAATGAGGAGATCCAACGGTCATAACCTAACTTTGGCGTCATTCTTGGCGCGTTTTTTGGGTCCCCCAACGTCTTCTTTTGATTCTCAGACCCGTTACGTTTTCATCATTAAAAAGCTTTCAAACACTTGTTAGTTGTTTTGCTGGTTCTAGAAAGATTACATCAAATTGTTGATGTAGCGAGTAGCGAGTAGCGACTAAAAGCTTGGGTTGTCTTGACAATTTACATCATTCGAGAGAGCATAAAAACCACTTGAACCAAAAATAAATAACAAGTGATGGTGTAAAGTCTACCCTGCAATGAAGACCGGCACATTTATCACATTAAAAAACGTTAAAATAAGCAAACAAATGGGGACAGGAACCAAACATCAACCATTATAACAACGCGTTTTGGACATTACTTCCTTTATAATTTAACACAAAAGCGATGTAAATGTCTAACCACACCTCTATCTTCTTCACGCGTTTTCTGCATCTCTTTACTTTTTTATATAAGAATATATTGAGCGACCTTTTTTACTAAATCAACATCTTTTTCACTAAAACACATATACTAACATTCGTTTAATATGGTACATACACTTAATATATTCGGTATATCACGGCTTTATCTACTTTTATTAGCATTTAACTTGCCGTAGATGATAATTCAAAATTTTGTTTTGCGGATATATATATCAGTAATTTTATCAAAATAGATGAAATTTTGACGAAAAGATAAAAACAAATAAAACTACAGTTTTTCATTTACTTTAATTTTACACGTCAAAAGTTCAAATAAACTATTTATCATGGTTTATCAAAGCTTTACATTTCTTTGCAATAATTTAAATTTGTCAAAAGTAATCAATGTATTGTAAAAATATTATTTATACGGTCTGGTTTTCAGCCCAAATTGATAAGTCTCTAGAGGTTCAAACATTTTCTTCTAAATATGTGTTCAGAAGTCATGCTTAGACTAATTTCTCATTCCCTTTGTTTGATTCACTAGTCGTTTAACTCGTGTTATTTTAATTCCTCTTTGAACCGTTCCCATTTCTGTTTACTTTCTCCCTACCAAAAAGAGAGTTAAAATTGAAGAACGTTAAAGGAGTAACGTTTATGTTGATTAACGGTCATATAATAATGAAAAAGAAAAAAAATCCAGAAATATGTTATTTAAGTCTCTGAAAATATGATTTAATTATAATAAATAAAATCCTCTCCCTCCCTCTATAAAAACAACAACAATTGCCAAGTTTTTTCTCTACCATAAAAGCTCTGTTTCTAAGCTCTCTGTTTCCTCGAATCTCCTCTCTGTTTCCATCAGATATCTAAAAAGCAGAGTTTGATTTCAACAATTATGGTGAGAATCTTCCTTCTATACAATCTCTTAAACTCTTTTCTCCTCTCCTTAGTACCAAAGAAGCTGCGAAGTCTATTCTCTCTCTCCTGGTTCGACAAAACTCTCCACATGAACTCTCCACCTCCACCATCATCGTCCCCTGCTCCAACGAGCAAAACAGATCCTTCCGAGCTAAAACGTGTTTTCCAGACTTTCGACAAGAACGGAGACGGTCGGATCACCAAAGAAGAGCTCAACGACTCGCTAGAGAATCTTGGAATCTACATACCGGACAAAGACCTCACTCAGATGATCCACAACATCGACGCCAACGGTGATGGATGCGTGGACATAGAGGAGTTCGAGTCGCTGTACAGCTCCATTGTGGATGAGCACCACAAGGATGGTGAAACAGAGGAAGAGGACATGAAGGACGCGTTTAACGTGTTTGACCAGGACGGTGATGGGTTTATCACTGTGGAGGAGTTGAAGTCTGTGATGGGTTCTTTGGGACTCAACCAAGGTAAGACATTAGAAGGTTGCAAGAAGATGATTATGCAAGTGGATGCTGATGGTGATGGTAGAGTCAATTACAAAGAGTTTCTTCAGATGATGAAAGGTGATGGTTTTAGCTGCAGTAACTGATCTTTATTTAGAGTTTTAACATAAGAGTGTGTTTGTGTTTATTTGTGTTTCTTTTTATGTGTAAATAATTTTTTTGATGATGCATCAAGTGTGTATTTTTTTTTTTCCTTTTTAGGATTTCTCTTAAGGTTATGTAAGATTCTCTTTCTCATTACATTTGGTTTGGTGTTCTTTAGTAGATTGTTTAGCATTTCCTATCAATACAGTCACTAGTAATTAGTCTAACTTAAAAATGAAAATTTGCCACACTTAATTTTTGATATGAATTAGAATACACCCTCACGTTCAGGATTGGACATCTAAATGTGAATGTTGTTCAAAAAAAAAAAAAGGACATCTAAATGTGATTTTAGTGAAAACCATTAGAGCTCTAATTACCATATATATTAATAATAAATCCAACTGATATCCAAAAATTATGTCAAAAGTGAAAGATTACCACAATTATGTATTACTCTCACTTTAACATCAATTCTAGATTTGATGAGGGCTTACAATAATAGTGAATACATATATGAAATATGTGAACATTCATGTTTTTTTTTATATATATATGGTTACAACAGTTTCTCACATTACATTCCATACAAAAGATTCAACAACATCTAGATTACACTAAGCCGTTAAAGAAATAGAAAGCTCAACAGATTCATATATACAAAAGCAGCACACATTCAAAGTTGGCTTAGAATATCATCTTGTTTACTATGCAACAGCTCCACCTCTACATATTCAAACTCCTTCAAATTCTCAACCACACTCTCAACTTTCCTCGACATCCGATTACTATACTCTTCAACGATCTTCGCAAACGCATCCAACTGCTCCTTATACGCTGCACATAACCGCTTCTCGTTCCGCAGCTCTATCGTCAACTCATGAATCCTCTTGTCCTTCTCATCCTACACACATTTTTTGTGCTTAACAACAAACACACAAAAAGGACATAACTTTTTAACCGAACTAAACTCACCAGACTCTGACGAGCCTGTCGAGGCTCCACGACAAGCGGATGGTTATGTTCTTTAACGAACTTGGTTACGACCCATTTACCAGACCGGTCGTACTTGACATGAATCATAGCCTTGCAACCTTCTCTCGTGCTCTGTCTCGGTTTTCTAACAGAACCAGACTTGCCACGGACACTAACACATCGTCCTTCTTTATTACAACCGAATCTCCGGGCAAGGATTCTTCCATCCCTTTCTGATCTCCGACAAGACATTACACGCATCACGAAGCCTAAACTTCTGGAGTAATCGTCGTAGAACGTCTTGGCCGCTTCCTCGGATTCGAATTCAGTGCCTTCGCGAGGCTCCTCTATGGTCGAATCATCATCTTCCACTGCCATCAGAATCAGAGGAGATCGTTACTGTGAAGATGAAATTGGTCGAGTAAATTGGAACCCAGAGACGGGAATTGATGAAAGTTGAGAGCTTTTTGCTTACTGGATTTGACGATCAGAAATGATCCTTGGCCAGAGAGAGAGAGAGAGAGAGAGAGAGAGAGGTGACCTAAATTGATAATTTTAGAAATTGATTGGGCGTTTTTTGATATAAGAGAAAAGTAGATTGACTCGTATCATAAAGGAATCATAAATCATAAAAAGTCAAAGAGAAAATCTAAAAATAATTTCAGGATCTTAATATTCTCTTTATTGTATCTTCTGTTCATTGTCATACTGTAACTACTAGTGATATTCCAGATCCCGATTTATCTTCATACTCCAATTTTTATTGATGGGAACAAATACAATTTTCCTTTTTTGATTAGTTAATATATGTATACTGGTATAATGATTTTAAGTCGTATAAATAGGTTTGGAAGATATCGGCAATTATGTTTATATCTATAATATATAACATGTATTAGTTTATATTTCATTTAAAATATATTTATTTAAACTAAATTTAAATGTGAAATATAATTATTTTTGAAAAGTATTTTAACTATATTTTTGAAAAACATTAAAATTGAAATTATGGATTTAACCATAATTTTATTAAATAAAATAAATAAATTATATATAATTATTTTTAATTATATATATTTTAAATTCAAATGTTCCACCAAACATTTCATACGAGAACTTTGAGTAAAAAGTATTTAGAACACATTAAACTTTGTAAATGTCTTTTTTTTAATAATAGTTGGTTGGATAATAAAAAATATACTCCCTCTGTTTCAAAAAGATAGATGTTTTAGAATTTTCATATTTTTTAATAAAATATATTAAAATTTAGTTATAAATGCATCGTTTTCTGTAATTTTATATTTCCTATACTTTTAACCAATAAGATTTTACGAATTGCAATTAATGTTTTTGAACTTCACAATTTTTCATTATTAGTTGACAAAAATTGTATTGAAAATATAAAACATCTATCTTTTTGAAACAAATTTTTTTTTCTAGAACATCTATCTTTTAAGAACGGAGGAAGTAATTCTTATGATAATGATATGCTAATAAAGGTTTAGGAAACTCCACGCGTCCATCCAAAAATGATAGAGAATATACGAACTGTTATCAAATCATTGTTATTTAATAGCATTAGTTGTAATATTTATTGTAAATCTTTAAGTGTTGTCAAATTTAATATCATTAATTTTCATTACCATAGGTTTTATTTAAAACAATAATGAAGAAGATCTTTTGAACATTTAATTAAAAAATGACCATTTTATTATATACAATGACAGTTTTGTAATATTTCTAATAACTTATGTATTTTTAATATGGACTGTGAAAAAGTTGTGGTGTTGACACATAAACATTGTTATCAATGTTACAGTTAATATACAAGAGATTCTCTGTATTAGTTGTTGACTAAATATCTTTACAAAAAATAAAAAGAAAGAGTTTTGTCATATTTGACTAAGAAAATAAAAAGAAATACATACTTCTTAAAATGTATGTTTGTGTTCTTATATATAATCAGAATGTGTAAAGAAAAATCATATAAAGTTAAAGAGAATACCTGAAACACAATCCAAAAAGTTAGAGATCAAAATGGCTATCACAAAGAAAACTTTAATCACATTTGTTTTTACTATCCTTTTGGTCCTATCTTGTGTTCATTGTCAAATATCTAGTGATGCTACTCCTGAGAATGGTTTATAACCTCAATTTTGAATATTTTGATTAATTAATATACATATTGATTTAATGATTTTTATTCGTATAATAGGTTATGGAGAAAGTAAGTCAGAGCTTTGCTTTACCCAGTTGTCACCGTGTACTTGGGTAAGTAAATTTCCCCCCAGTGGGGAAGAACTGTGCAATGACAGGTGTAAGAGAGGGAACAAAAAGTCCGGACATTGTGTTCATAGAAAATGTTGTTGTGTTCTTTAAGTATGTGTCTAAGATGAAATCATCTTATCATATGTTTTTAAATATCTTTAACAGAAGATCCAGAACAAAATAAATGTTATGAAACTAAGTGGGGAAACGTGTTTCTTGTTATTAATCTCGATCAAGAGTCTTACATATATATATACATCATGTCGTGTTTATCCTAAGTGGATAAGTACAACAGTCGATAAGCATTATCTCCTACGGTCGGTACGGTCCTGGTCGGTCCAGTTATGTCGATCACAATCTGGTACATAACACTCCCCCTTGATCGACACATCCGGTACTAGTTCGTTGCATGCTTAATGTTGCCTCATTAAAACCTCTCCTGGAAAACCCCAAAACCAATGTGGCAAAATGGGAAACCATGGACAGGAAAAAGAGTACAACACATGAACTCCCCCTGATGAATGCATCACTGTAGATCTTTGGACGATGCATTCCTATCTGGTCGATGAGCTTCTTGTAATACTTTGTAATTTCACCGGCCTTCTGGAACTTCTTTTGGATATGGTCAAGACGTGCTCCTTTGATGCTGACCACTCGACAATGTCTTCATGTTCTGGTCGGATGGATGATGCTCAATCAGTACTCGGATAGTACTCGACCAGTACTTGGATGTCCCTCTATCCTGCGATTAAATCTTTCTTGCAGGTCCTCTCATGTCCCACGGTTCCTCTAGTCTCATGGCTTTGCCATACCGTGGACACTTTCATTTTATTATTGACTCAGACATTGTTCTGGTCACTATCTCTGGAAGATGTCTCATGACTTCTTTCATTTTATCGTAGACAATGCTATGTTTTCGAAAACATACATGTTAAGTCATAGACCTTGTCATCACACGCCAATATACTCATATATGGCTAAGGTTTCTAGTCCCATCATATTCTGTCCAAAATCAATCGATAACTTGTATCATTGAACCATTGAACCTCTTTTTAGGTTGGTTTGGTATAAACATAAACACAAGGAATTATAATATCCTCTATAAGGATCTATGGACTGATTGTACTAAGTATTTTCTTAGTCTATCATTTGCAGCTGCCTTGTTTCAGTCCATGAATAGTTTAGGAACAAAACTATTCTATGAGAATTTCTTTTCTCATCTTTTTGATATTCTTATCATTTCTTTATCCAGTGATCAACATGCTGCTTACTACATTTCTTTCTTACTTATATCCAGACATTTATCATTTTCGAATTTATAGTAGCATCCACCACATAGGAGTACATCTCCTTATAATATGTTCCTTAGTCTTTGTGTGTATCCTTGTGTAATCAAGCCATTCTTTGAATGCTGTAAATAGGAATATGAACACCTTAGTCCATGTCTCACGATTTCTTCTTCTTTCCCACACATGACCTATTTTTCACTGGTTTTATCTTATCAGATGGTGTTTCTATATATGGCCAATACACCCATCTCTTTTATAGATTCTTTGAATCTTTCTTTTAAACCCCCACGGTTTCAACCTTTTAATCTATGAATGCATTCTTGTATTCACGTGGGTTCTGATCCTCGCTTATATATTTTAAACTCAAGTGCTATTTCCTTATGCATCTTTATCTTTTATGTGTCGACACTTCTTTTATAGTGTTCCATTGTGTTCCAGACATGAACTAATCGATTAGAGATTTCATTCTTACTAAGAGCCTTCATTTACCTTGCAGTTTGGCGTCCCAAACTACATGGTCTGGTACCTTAGATGTTTAGCTGCGCAGCCTTATCTCAATGTCTGGTCTGGTTTCCCTTATGACCTCAGATATGTCATTTCTATGCACCTTTCTTTTCATTTCCGAGGTTCCTTATCTTATGGAACATATTGGTCTATCTTTAGACTTTATAGCAACTTGATTATGTCTCTTCTAGGACATTAATTTCGTTGTGCTTAAGCTGGTATGACTTAGTCATTCTTTTTCTTTTCTTTTCGGGTCTAATCTGTCTGGCATTCTTTTAGCTAGCTTTGTATGATCTTTCTTTGGACGTCTTAAATCATATTCTCTGGTCCGAGGATCTTGCCAAGACAAGGATGGTTAATACCATTCCATTTCTTTATACTTGTACCAGCTTATTTCTTTCTCCCCCTGATGTTGGATAGTCGGATTTAATCATGCAATCCGTAAACCTGGCCTTAATCTGATCACCCATATTTGGCTCAAGGTTTCTTATAAAATCGTGGGAGAAAGCATTCTCATATCCAACATATATTCCCAATCTTATCTCATCTTTTTTATGAGGTTCCATCCTAGACGACACATATTATTGTGGTGGTCTATACATAATCTCTTAGGATGGTCTATGTCTGGATCATGACCCTTTATCATTCTTAGATGGGAATATCTATGCTCACTTTATATGGCCTGATGCATATTTTTATTACATGTAAATCCATGTGTTCCCAAGCATTAGCTAGTGATCTTTGTATCACAAAGAATTCGGCCAAGTTCTATCATGGTCATAGACCATGTCACTCGGATTTTTAGTGTTGTTCATGGACCACGGGAGTATCATTTCTCCCCCTCATGAACATGCTATAAATATTTTAGATGCTTGGAACATTATAGCCTATTGAGTTTCCCTTGTGTACATGTTACACAACGTGAGATTCTATGGGATAACTCTTTTGTGCCTTTTTCGATATCAATCTTTGCATCAATTTTAAAGACTTGGATGGCTAGTATAGTCATGCCATAAAGTGTATAAAATTTCGTGGTCAACCTATCTGGTTACCTAGGCCTTTTGCCTTTAGCATACTAATCTTTTAGCATAGTTTAGATCAGTTGGGAGTACAGTCTCGACCATTTTTATGCCTTGGGGGATTTTTACTTTCTTTATAATCTTAAGGAATTTATATTTCTTTTGCCCATTGGTTCAATGTGGAAACCATTCATTTTCAAAATTTTATAACTCAAATGGGTCTTTTATTTGGGTGAATAATTCATGCCCCCTTTAGGCAATGCCTTTGGTCGGATAATATTAATTACTATACTCTTTTTAAAAAAAAAAAAATCATTTGTCATTTATCATTCAAGAAATTATCAAGCAAGTCAAACATGATAATATAAAACTAAAACAACTCTTATTATATAAAAAAAAATATAAATGACAAACAAATCAAAACATAAAATCAGAATGTCGAAATCTCGATTCTTAGGCAATGTATAAGCCGACAACTCCTTTTATTATTCTGGACGTGGCTTCTTTGGATTCACCCTTATTCTCTCCAGCCTTATTGGCTTCAGGAAGTCTCATCTCACTGGTTTTCTTTATTATCTCATTATTCTTCTCAGCTTGTAATAGATACGAGATCAAATTCGTATAAGTGGTAAAACATTTTTCTGTAGGTATATTGTAACAATAGATCCCTTGGATCAGCTGCGAGGAATGACTTTTCCAGTAAATCTTCTTCTGTTACCTCTTCACCACATAGTTTCAATTTAGAAACGATTTTGATTAGAGCTGAGTTATATTCATCTACGGACTTAAAGTCCCAAAATCTGAGATTTATCCACTCATGCCTAGTCTTTGGTAATAACACTATTGTGTATCTGGATCTTAACTCTGTCCAAAGGTCTAGAGGGTTCGCAATATTTAGATACTGATCTCTGAGATCCTCAGTGAGATGTTGGCGAATAATTGTTACTGCCCTATATATTTCATTTTCAGTTGCATACTCGCCTTTGATGATACATCTGTCAAGTCTTCTTATCTTCAGGACAATTGCAGTGTTCATGGCCCATTTTAAATAATTATCTCCAGAGAGATTAAGGGCTTGATAATCCAAATTCGACATCTGAAAATATAGATTTTAGAGTCTTATTATTTGACTTATAATCGGATTCAAACAATGCATTTTGGTTTCTTTCAACCTTTTATTTATGCAATGTGATTTGGTTTCTTTCAACCATTTATTTATAATTCAATCCAATTTTTTTTTTTTTAGTCAATATAGCAATGCAGGTTTTAGTTTCTTTCAACCTCTGAATTTATGCAATGCAATCCAATTTTTCATTCAATCTAGCAATCTGATTTTCTCATATGATCAATCAATTAAAAAAAATGTTTTATGATGCAACCTTAGCAATCATTGTCTACATGATCAAGATGAAAAAAAATTAAATCAGATCAAATAATTGATTCTAGATGATTTAAAATATTATCGGATTCTAGAGAGAGAGAAAAGGGTTTAGGGTTTCAAAAATATATGGTTTCATTTTTTTAATAATTATTTTCGAAACCATTATATGACTTAAAAAAATCAGATCAATCTTAACAATTATAGCATTTTTCTAATCTTCCAAAAGAAAAATGAAAAGTTTCCAGCAACTTATAAAAGACAATTTCTCAAAAACAGAAGTTTTTAGAAAAGTTAATTTTTGCATTCTATCAATCTGGAAAACGTTCAATTATGGTTTTAAACTAGTTTTACCAATCTTCCATTATTCTAAAACTAATATGGAAGTTTTCAGAAACCATAAAAAGTTAATTTTCACAAAACCGGAAAGTTTTGAAAAAAGTAAAATTTGCAACTTTGCAATCTGGAAAAATCCGAAATTTTTCAAGCAATCTCCAATGATTCAACCAAAAACAGAATGAGATCCTAACAATCGTTTCTAGGTGATTCAAATAATTCAAACAATCACACACTTTTTATGCATTTTTTCGGTATGAAAAATTTACACTATGACTATGTGATTAAAAATGAATCTGAAGAAACTACTTATATGGTTTCTTAGTTAGGATTTATCATGGTTTTTGGTGAATTTTAATTAATTTTTCGGAATTTATTTGAAGGGGTCAATTTCTGACCAGAAACCGAAAAATCGTTTTCCACATAGTTCCAGACCAATTGGTCGGATTCTGATGATGGAAAACTAACTTTGGGGATTTTTAGGAGATTATCATGAATTTTAATTAATTTTTAGACCATAATACATAATATGTCATATTTAGGGTTTTAGTTACTTTATAGATCAATAGATCAAGCTGTGAGATTCAAAACCATTAGGGTTTCGAGTTTAATTGTTAGAAACAATCTCTGTTGGACTTGAAAGCTCCGACTTACTCAAAGGATTTTGGGATATATTATCTTAGGGTTTGAGGTTTTGCAAATTTTAATAGTCTTAAACCTTTATCAATACAACCAAATTCAGTATGGGTTCTCTTTTAGATTTCAGAATTTTAATTACCTAAACTTTGATGTTTGTAGAACCGGACCACCGAGAGCAGGAACGAGTCGGATCGCGAACTGCATGACCGGAACGGATAAAAAATTGGTCGTCTCTTCTTAACCTCCAATTGGGTTGAATGAAATTTATGAATCAAGGGTTTGATCTTGGTTAGACCTTAAACACAAGAGTCAAAAACAAGTTAAAATAATGATCAAACACAAATTGTAAAACAAAAGAGGAGATTAGAGTTTTAGGGTTTTTAGGGTTTCTGGCGGCGCTTATTGAAATAGAGCGTGAAAGCGCGTCTAAGATCGGATCGACACAAGGTTTACGGTGATCTGTTCGTCTCGTCAAGAGCTTCAATTTGATATATTACTCGTCTTCTGGTTCCTCAGGATTGAAGAGATCGATCGATTTGAAGTTGCGCCAAAATTAGGATTTTTAGAGTTACTGGCGGCGCGTATTGAAACAGAGCGTGAGGAAGCGTCCAAGATCGGATTGACACGAGGTTTACGGCGTTGGATTCGTTTCGTCGAGAGATTCGATTTGATATGTGGCTCGTTGTCTGGATCCATACGGTTGGAGAGATAGAGCGATTTTAAGATGCGCCGTTTTTAGGGTTTTTGGTGGTTTTGGGTAGCTCGGGTTTTTGGAGAACGTATCGTGCTGATAACGTGTTATGAAACTAAGTGGGGAAACGTGTTTCTTGTTATTAATCTCGACCAAGAGTCTTACATATATATATACATCATGTCGTGTTTATCCTAAGTGGATAAGTACAACAGTCGATAAGCATTATCTCCTACGGTCGGTACGGTCCTGGTCGGTCCAGTTATGTCGATCACAATCTGGTACATAACAATAAACACTATTTACTGGCTTGAAACTGGTTTGCTTTAATTTGAGTAATATTTATTTTAAATGAATAAAACTAAAACTATATGACAAAAAGAATCAAAAGATTTTGAGTACATTGTAAATACAAATATATTCAATCTTTCCTAATGAAACCAACATTTATTTTTTGTCACTATCAAGAGATTATATATATGTTCAAACCATAAAAGTTTGCCTACTAGATTTGACGATCATAAAGAAAGGATCTTCGGAGATTGAAATAGAGATGGCCTAAATTGATATTTTAAAAATTGACGGGACGTTTTAAATAACAGAAAAGTAAATTAACTGTATAGTAAATCATAAAAAGTTAAAGAGAAAGTCTTAAAAAGTTTCAGGATGAACGGGCCTTGTGGTCAAGTGGCAGTGGACGGGCCTGGGACGCCAATACGTTTCAGGTTCGATCATCCTGCTATGCGAAACTAAGTCACATTGTTCTGTTCACCTAACGCGGATATGGGTCCATGCTTTAGGACCTATTTGAATGCCCAGGAGAAGGAGTCCATCCGCGGGCTTGCGACTCCCCCGGGAGTTAGGTCTGGTTCCAATAGTGACCCGGGTTTAACCCTTTATTTTTCAAAAAAAAAAAAAAAGTTTCAGGATCTTAAATATGGCTATAAGCCTATAACAATGAAAACTCCAATCACGTTTGTTTTGACTATTCTCTTCATTGTATCTTATGTTACTATAACCAGGGGCAGACACAGTGTGTAACGTTCGAGGGCACGTGTTTCCTACTTATTTTTTTATTTCTTTTAATATTTTTCTTCATTTCAATTTTATGATGTTTTAGAAGTTTTATATTGTTTTAGAAAATAAAATGTTTTGAAATTTTAAGGTTAATTTTAACTTTATTAGAAATTGTTTAACCAATAAAATTTACTGTATCTTTTTATAATTGGTTGAATGATTTTAAAACTATATCTTTAAAAAAATTAGAATAATATAGATTTCTTAATCTTTGTGCATTCAACCAAAACATCATATATTAAAAACAGAAGAAGTCGTTACTACAAAATGCATAACATTGCTCCCAATCAAAAAACAAAATATAGCGAAAACTTTTTTTGTGCCCCCTTAATTTTGATTCTGCATCTGATTTCAGAAGCGGATCTAGACACATTTATAGTTGAGTGTACAATATTAAAAGTATCAAAAATATAATTAGATTGGAGACATTTTTCGTATTTTTCCAATAAACTATATATGATTTAATCAAATACACTTAAATGATTTAAAAAACAAAAAAGAGTCGGGGGACACATGTCCCTGTTCAGTCTATGTCCTCCTCACTCATATTAGAATTTCACTATTTTATTGTGAAAGCTTGTTTACGTAGCTTACAAAATGGATACTGATGATGAAGTATCGAATTGATTGATAAAAATCGCATCTTTGCCTTCAGACAACATAATCCGACATAGGCTTCAGATACAATGATCCTCTGGCTCTCTCTATCGCCGTAAATTTCCTTTTCACTGCGGCATCTTGTCTTCATCTCTTCTATTCTGTCGATTGCGTCATCATCATCGACACTTGATTCCTTCTCGTCGATATCATCGAGAGTTTAGTTTGAGAATTTGATTACTACGAATTGCGTTTTAGTTGGGCTGATTCTCTTAGTTAATTCCTTTGGACTCTAGTAGAGTTTAAGTTGGGACTCTAGCTTATTCAGTCTTGAATTTGGATGCGATTTTATTATCCTAAGGGTTACAATTTGACATGGGTTAAAGTTTACTAAGGTATAATTTATACTCCTTTACCACATTTAAATATATACAATCGAAGTTTCAAAAACGAAGGATATTGACTTGTTAAACAAGTAACAGAAACAAAGACATAAACATCTATTTGTTAGATGCATAAAAGATTTATAAAAGAAAAAGATTTCAGTACTTTTCTGTAACAATACATTGATGTAAAACATGACTATATAGCTATATGAGATCTTGTTAATGCACTTACACCTAAATAAGATCTTATTAATGCACTCAGAGTTTTGTGGTATGAGATTATTCTAATGAGAACACAATAATAGAAATGATCTAGTATCTCTTGTAATTTTTGTTGTTGTTCAGTTTGACAGTCTTTACATTAAAATTTAATTATTTATTATGATATCGTTTTGCAGTTCTTAGTCAATTCTTGTATGGGGCTATGTTTACCAAATTGGTATCACACCATTGTTCAAAGTTCAAACCTAAACATTAGAAAATATTTATAAAAATTTAGATCTTTTTGTATATTTATGAACTCAATGTAATAAATATCTGATATATATTAAATAAGTTTTTCTACTTGTATAATTTTATGATTATTTGTATATTTTCATAACAAACATGTAAAACTGTTCATCACAATAATTTTAATGTGAAACTTTTAATATTTTAGTAATGGTTAAAATTCAAATATACATATACAATAAAACTAATTTTTATTATTTAAGTAATATAATTGTTTAATTTATTTAATAGTATAAATTAAAAATGATGGAAGATATACATACTGCTATTAAATATTTATTATTTAAAATCATTAATTGTAATATTTATTGAAAATCACATTAGATAATTATGTGACTTTTATTTAAGAAAAGATGAAGTAGTTTTTTTTTGAATATATTATTAATGAGTGATCCACTTCCTTATATATTATGACGATTACTAACATCAGATTGAAAAGAATTATAATGTTGACACATACACATACACTTTATTATATATTATGACAGTTAAAAACATCAGATTGAAAATAATTGTAATGTTGACAGAGAAGCATTGTAATCAATGTTAGAACTTAAAAAATGATTCTCAATTAATATATAAAATATTCTTTGCATTTTTTGTTGACTAAATATTCATGAAAATAAAAGGAAAGAGTATTTCTTTTATTCGACTAAGAAAATAGCTTTTGAAAACGTATGGTGTTTTCTTCTATATAATCAGAATGTGTGAAAAAATCATAAAAAATTAAACAGTATATCTGAAACACAATTCAAAAATAGATCAAAAATGGTTATCACAATGAAAACTATAATCACATTTATTTTTACTATTTTTTTCCTCGGATCTTCTGTTCATTGTCGTACTATAGCTAGCTCTGTTACTCCCGCTAATGGTTTATATTTGTACCTCAATTTCCAATTTTTGATTAATTAATATACATAATGATTAATTGACTTTTATTCATATAAATAGGTTATGGAGAAATAAAGACGGAAAGCTGCTTCCTCACCTCGTCACCGTGTAATTGGCGATATCCCAACGGGGAAGCATTGTGCAATGACTATTGTAAGAGAAATAAATGTAAATCCGGACATTGTAATGCTCATTCTCAATGTTGTTGTGTTTATTAAGTATGTGTCCAAGATGAAATCATCTTATCATATCTATAACAAAAGATCTAGACTAAAATAAACAATATTTACTAGATTCAAATTAGTTTGCTTAAATTTGAGTGATATTTATTTTAAACGAAGAAAAGTAAAACTATACAAAAAGAAGAATCATAAGATTTTGAGTACATTGTAAATACAAAGATATTCAATCTTTCCTATGAAACCAACATTTATTTTTTGTCACCATTTATAGATTATATATGTTCAAACCAAACCAGTGTAGTCCAACAAGAAACATGCATCTACAAAAGAGAGAAAATGTAAATATATACATACAGTAGCTAAAAAAAATATTTTAGTGAAAGTCAAGACTCTGTTCTTCATTGAACTCTGAACTGCTCTAATATTTTAGCTGATTTTTTTTTTTGTGTTGTTTCATTACAAAATTTTTAACTATTGATATTTTAATATTTCCAGTAATTTATAATCGTTTTAAAATTAGAATAAAATAAGAAAAACTAATTTTAATTATATAATCAATATTATTAGATTATTTTAATAATATAAATTTTAAAAAAATGTTAGAGAATATACAAATTGTTGTCAAATCTTTATTATCTAATAGCATTAACTGTAATATCTATTGTAAATCACTTTAAGTGTTGTCAAATTTAATATTCTTAATTATCACCACCAAAGATTTTATTTTAAAAAAGGAAATATTTTTTTTGAACATTTAATTAATAAATGGTCCACTTTATTTATATGTACAATGACAGTTTTGTAATATTTCTGATAACTTAATTATTTTAATATAGATTGTGAAAAAGTTGTGGAGTTGACACATAACCATTGTAATCAATGTTACAACTTAAAAGATGATTTTCAATTAATATATAAGATATTCTTTGTATTTTCTAACTACGAAATATATTAATGAAAATAAAAGGAAAGAGTTTCTTTTTTTTTGACTAAGAAAATACTTTTTAAAATGTATGTTTGTGTTCTTATATATAATCAGAATGTGTGTGAAGAAAAATCATAAGAAGTTAAAGAGAATATCTTAAACAATAAACACATTCCAAAATTTAGAAATAAAAATGGCTATCACAATGAAGACTTTAATCACATTTGT
Source organism: Raphanus sativus (assembly GCF_000801105.2). Taxonomy (NCBI): domain Eukaryota; kingdom Viridiplantae; phylum Streptophyta; class Magnoliopsida; order Brassicales; family Brassicaceae; genus Raphanus; species Raphanus sativus. Next base: position 42,350,269 of record NC_079514.1, on the reverse strand, counting down.
TTTTACCATCCTTTTACTCGGATCTTCTATTCACTGTCATAATATAGCTAGCGCTGTTACTCCCGCTAATGGTTTATATTTGTACCTCAATTTTGAATACTTGAATTAATTAATATACATATTGATTTAATGATTTGTATTCATATGAATAGGTTATGGAGAAATTAAGTATGAGATTTGCTTCCTCGTCTTGTCACCGTGTAATTGGCGATATCCCAATGGGGAAGCAATGTGCAACAACTATTGTAAGAGAAATCACAGAAAGTACGGACATTGTAATGCTGATCAAAAATGTTGCTGTGTTACTTAAGTATGTGTCCAAGATGAAATCATCTTATCATATGTTTTCTAAATATCTATAACAGATAAAATAAAATAAACAATATTTACCAGATTGAAATTAGTTTGTTAGTTTACAAAAAAATATATAGTTTGCTTAAATTTAAGTAATATTTATTTCAAATGAAGAAAACTAAAACTATATAATAAAAAGAATCATAAGATTTTGATTACATTGTAAATACAAAGATATTCAATCTTTCCTAATGAAACCAACATTTATTTTTTGTCACCATCAAGAGATTATATATGTTCAAACCAAACCAGTGCAGTCACCATCAAGAGATTATATAATTGTCAACACCAGAGCTTTTTTTTTTTTTTTTAAATAAGGAAATAGATTTTTGAACATTTAATCAATAAATGGTCCACTTTATTTTATGTACAATGACAGTTTTGTAATATTTCTAATAACTTAATTACTTTTAATATACTGTAAAAAAAGTTGCGGAGTTGACACATAACCATTGTAATCAATGTTACAACTTAAAAGATGATTTTCAATTAATATATAATATATTCTTTGTCTTTTCTAATGACTAAATATATTAATGAAAATAAAAGGAAAGAGTTTTTTTTTTGACTAAGAAAATACTTCTTAAAATGCATATTTGTGTTCTTATATATAATTAGAATGTGTGAAGAAAAATCATAAGAAGTTAAAAAGAATATCTTAAACACAATCCAAAAACTAAGAGATAGAAATGGCTATCACAACGAAGACTTTAGTCACATTTGTTTATACTATCCTTTTTCTCGGATCTTCTGTTCATTGTCGTACTATAGCCACCGCTGTTACTTCTGCTAATGGTTTGTATTTGTACCTCAATTTCAAATATTTTAAGTAATTAATATACATATTGATTTTATGATTTTATTCATATAAATAGGTTATGGAGAACTAGATACGGACATTTGCTTCGTCGTCTTGTCACCGTGTGCTTATCCCAATGGAAAAGCAATGTGCAATAACTATTGTAAGAGACAAAAAGATTATTACGGACATTGTGATGTTCATGGAAGATGTTGTTGTGTAATATAAGTATGTATCCAAGGTGCAATCATCTTATCATATGTGTTTTAATATCTGTAACAGAAGATCTAGAACAAAATAAACAATATTACCAGATTGAAATGAATTTGCTTAAATTTGAGTAATATTTATCAAAAAGGATCACAAGACTTTGAGTACATTGTAAATACAAAGATGTCCAATATCTACTAAAACCAAGATTTATTTTTTTTGTCACCATCAAGAGATTATTATATATGTTCAAACCAAACAAGTGTAGTCCAACAAAGACACATGCATCTACATAAGAGAGAACATGTAAATATATATATATACATACAGTAGTAGCTAAAAAGAAAAATATTTTAATGAAAGTCAAAAAACTCTGTTCTTCATTGAAGTCTGAACTTCTTCAGCTTTTGCCTAAGAGCCTCGATTGCATTCTGTATCCTGTTGCTTTCTCTACTTCTCACTTCTAGTGACGCCTCATGCAAGTTTTGAATCCCTCGACCCAATTTCGCAATCGAAGGAGCTGAAGGAAGAGACACAGCTGCACATTCTATCCCATCTCCATACAGAAGCAGTCCTGCACAAGTCGAAAGACTGGCTCCAAACGTTGCCAACGGCAAGGCACCGATAGGTTTTGCTCTTCTTTTCCGCATTATCTCATAGAACGCAGCCCTCATGGCAGAGAAGCTCGTCTTCTCAGCTGAAGCTATAATACTATGCGTCACCGCTCTGATCTTCTCAGCTGATAGAGAAGCTTTCACCAGAGAAGTTGATTTGGCTCCAGAGCTAGCAAAGCCAGGAGCCATCACTTTAGAAGGATACGCCACTTTGGTGAATGCATAAGTCATCGCCTTGTGAGTATGCGTCAAGAAGAGGTTCAGTGAAGCCGGGACTTTGAAAGTCATGATCTTGAAGAAAGGAGAAGCAGAGATAGCCTTGGAGAGTGATGAAGCACCCCAAATAGCAGTTGCTCCTGCGCCAACCGCTACAACAGGTTTATCAGACAACAACCGTTTCAGCTTCGAGTCATTACCACTCTCCTCGTTATCAAAATCCTGCACCATATGCTCAGACAGATCTTTGACTTCTTGAGGAACACAAGTCCTCCAGTGCTTCCTTAGACCCGCGAGGTTGCTCGCATCAACCACCGCTACTATGTTCTTAAACCTCTTAGCCTGGCTACGAAGAAGATCCGCCATAAGTGCATAAGATTTCTCCTCGGAAGAGAGGTTTTCAAACCGATCTTCGGTTCGGTTCTTGATCGGTAGCCGACCAGCATTGTTCAAAGCGATTCTAAGACCTTCAACCGCAATCTGGAAAAGGTAAACTTCGGAGAGAACATCAGTATCCATGGCTTCCCCTCTATCTACATCAGACAACATCTTTCTAGCACTGGCTAAAGCTTTCCTAATAGACGGCAAATCATCAAATATGTCACGAAGATCCACAAGCAAAGAGTAAATAGATTCAGCAAACGGTGGAACCTCGTAACCATTACTTGAAACTCCATTGGCGACGCAGCTCAACGGGGTAAGCTGAGTGATATGCGAAGATAACAGCTTCAGCATCTGTGTCTGAACATCGTTAGTGATCAGAAACCTCCTCGAACCTGACAACACAGCAGAGCCACCAGAGCTTTGCGGTACAAGACTATTAGCTAAACCCTGCACCTTCCCTCCTCCTGTATCACTTTCCTCATAAGACCCTTCGATAGCAGCGATGTTCACGAAAGGAGACTCAAGCACCATGAAGGAAGAACCAACCTCGGAAGCAACCCTCTTAGCAGCCAACACGTGTCCGTTAAAACTCGTCCCGAAGATCTCCTTCAGCACCAAGATCCCCGCGACGCTCTCGTACTTCTCTTTGTTCACCTTGTCCACAAAACACTGCTTGAGAACTCTAAAAGCCGACGTCGGTATCGGGATAGAGTCCGTTCCCGAGACAGTCTCCTCGGCTTGAGCTTCTCCGAAAGCTGATTTGTTCACCTGAGCAACGACGGCGTCGGGGCGGAGCTCGCGTATGAGAGACTCAGCGTCGGTGGCGGATCTCTGAGAGAGGTTCTGAGCGGAGAGGATGTAGATGGTGGAGTCGTGCTCGGGGACTCTGATGGCGAATATGAAGTTCTTTGTGGTGTCGGGGAGTGAGAGTCTCTGGAGAAGCTCCTTTGATTCCTTTATGTCGTTGGTGAATAGTGACAAGGGCCATATGGTTCGGAGACTATTCATAAAAGCAAATGTCACCATTGGTTTGAATTCGTCTAACAAAAAGGTTGAGACTTTTCAAAATCAAACGAGACGAATCTCCACAAAGCTTTAGTCTTTATTATCGAATTGGATCATGGAGGCGATTTTGTAAAAACCCTACTCAGATCGAATTGGGGGGAGGTGAAAGAAGAAGCTTCTCTCCTTGGTGTAATATACGATTGGAACAGCAATCGGATGAAGCGATTAAGACAACTAGACGACGAAACTGAGAATCGGAGATTCAGGAGACGGTGGAGAGACAGGAACAGTGGGCTTGATGACGGAGGAGAAGTACCTGGTTGGTTTGGGTTAAGACTGTGGTGGAGATCGATGACCAGATTTTAGGGTTTAATTCGTACGAAGCTCTCGATGGTCTGAATCTGTGACCAGCTATTGAGTCTCTCTCTCTCGCGCGACTCTCTCCGATGTATGACGGACGAATTCGCACACAGACACAACAGTTCTTCTTCGTGTTTTGTTTTCTTAAAATCATTTAATTTTATTTCATCATTTGGAAAAATTGTTTAAAGGTCTCTTAATTGTTGTGGTTATGGCTTAATCAATTATTCGACCCGGTCAAGTTCGGTTATTTTGGTTTTCTTAATTTAGTCGGTCTTGAAAAATTCATGTATTAATAAATTTTTAAAGAACTGTATTGATAATAATCAGTGTAGTCAATTTGACTAGATTTATAATCCGATTTAAAAAATAATCATCCGTCTTGGTTTCAAAGGTGGACTGGTCTTGAGCCGAAGAGAGCCGAAACACACAAAAATAAAAACAATTCCTTTGCATTACTACTAGGCTACCAACACTTTTTTTTCTTCATTTTAATTTGCACTGTCAATTATACATGAATTGTTGAATATCATCGTTTAAATTTATAGTCAATTGATAAAAGCATAAATTTATTTTTATCAAAATATATAATATTGTTGAAAATAATTATTTTCTGAAAAAACAACAATTTTCTAGGTCTCACAAAACTATTTTAGTCGGTCTTGAAAATTCATGTGTTAATAAATTTTTAAAGAACTGTATTGATAATAATCAGTGTAGTCAGTTTGACTAGATTTATAAACGAATGATATTTTTCTTCTTCTGAAAAGTAATTTTTTTTATGCCAACAGTCGGTGTTTTGGGTCCAGGTCAGGAATCAATCTTTAGATAATCCGATTTAAAAGTTAATCATCCGTCTTAGTTTCAAAGGTGGTCTGGACCCGAAACACAAAAAAAAAAACAATTCCTTCTTTTTTATTTGCACGGTCAATTATACATGAATTGTTGAATATCATCGTTTAAATCTATATACCATTGATACAAGCAAAAATTTATTTTATCAAAAAATATATTATTGTTGACAATGATTGTTTTCTCATAAAAACAACAATTTTCTAGGTCTCACAAAACTATTTTAATGCATATGTATGTTACATATACTAGAACCAATCTGATATCAAAATCCTGAGCTTTTTGAATGTGTAGATTTTTACTAAATTATGGTTGTGAATTAACACCAAAAAATGTGACCAACATTGTAACGCTCTCATGAATCTTCATTTTACAATTTTAACAAAAAAAGAAAAATCTTAATTTACAATTGCAAGCATCATTTATAAAGTGTGAAGAGTGGATACACATTCATGGTGTATTATATGCCTTAAATTGTGTCCATAACTACAAGTCTACAAGGAAGTGCATGCAAATTGTGTGTATCAAGGTTTATAGGGAAAGAAATATGTATATGATGCCGTATATGTCACGTTGTTGATTTGTTACGCATGCATTCTCCCTCATCACAAAAATAAACTTCAATTCTCATGTTAATTGCTTGATTTTTCAATTCTTTCTGCAAATTAAACCATTTTTATAATTGTTAATTTTTTTGCCATCAGCCACGAGTTGGAACTTAATTATGAAGCTCTCTCAGTCCATAAATTGAATGCATTAACCTTCTTCTAGACCCTAATTAATTATAGAACATTAGAACTCCTATAGTTAGGTATCTCCTACAACGGCAACAAAAATAATCAATTAGTGTTCGTGTTTACGTTAAATTAAAAAAAAAACTAAAAACAAAATGTCGAACCACTATTAAATAATAAAATATTAAGAAAATTTACTAACAAGTCCAAGCGAAAGAAACATTTGACCAAAAAGGCAAAACTTGGATACAATAGTTACGAGACCCGATTCAAAGGCATACACGTCACCTTAACCAAACCTTTATCACCACTCCTACTCAAATCTTATTGGTCCGTCACAGTCACCAGCTGTCACCGTAGAAAGAAACAGCCAGTGGCTGTTCTGTTCTGTTTTTTTTTTGTGTTCCTCCAAAGAAACGCAATAAAACGTGCCAGAGAATAAGAACGCACTTTCAATCAATCAACCAACCAACCGACGGATTCATCTTCCTCATATCTCTCTCTCTCTCTGTATATTCTTAGCATCTTCTCTAAAAGCTGAAGCTTGAGAAGAGAGCTCAAGATTCTCTTGAGTTTCTGTAATTTAGATCTCATTGAGATAAGAGAGAGAGAGAGTATCCAATTGTGTCTGCATCTTACGCGGTTTAGGCGGGAGGAGGTTTTGTGCTTGTGAATGCACTGTTTGAGCTGATCTTACACAGGTCCATTAAGGTTAGTTTGATCGATCTGGTCTCTGTTTTTTTCTTCACCGGAATGTGAATCTTTACAATGTCGCCAGCCACAACGTTTTATGCTTTGATTCTGCTCTTACATTTTTTTTTTTACCTTATGGGTTTTGAGATCTATCATGGATACTTAGATCTGATGGCTGAGATCACACTCTTTGGCTGTTTTTTTGCATTGTGTAGCTCAGTCTAGAATAGTGAGGACGATGAAGAACGGGATGGCTGAGTGCAGCGTGTGTCGTTCGAGGAGTATCAAAGCTATAGCCAGGGCTTATGACAACCGCAAGATTAGAGTTTCCTCTAAACAACGAGCTCTCAATGTCTTTTTGGTGGTCGGTGACTGCATGCTTGTTGGTCTCCAGGTAATATTATTATCTTTCAATGTTACAATCTCTGATTAGTGATTCTTCATTTTAAAAGTTTTTTTGTTTTTGTTACGGTGTTACAGCCTGTGTTAGTGTACATGTCTAAAGTGGATGGAAAGTTCAACTTCAGTCCTATTAGCGTCAACTTTTTGACGGAAATCGCAAAGGTTATGTTTGCGCTTGTCATGCTTCTGATCCAGGTAACGTTTCTGAATTTGCCTTCACCGATCTCTTGCCAAATATCATTTCTATTTTGTTTGTCATGTTGAATTCATTTCTTCTGCGCTTAGAACAGTTTCTTGGTTTTGGCTTACTTCTTCTATCACGTGCGTCCTTGTTTTTCAATGGGAGAAGTAACCACCCTTTTAATACTCATGTTTCTGTGTTGATACTGTAGGCCAGGCACCAAAAAGTTGGAGAGAAGCCTCTACTATCCCTTTCCACATTTGTCCAGGTACTTCTTCATGTCAATTAATAGATTAGGAAATACTGTAAAAGATTATGTAGTAGGATTGTAATAATATGTGCATAATCTCAAATTTAAAGTTAGTTTCTTGAGCTCTCAATGTTTTTTATATATCTGGTTGTCAAAGCATGATAGTTTGAAATGTAGATATTATGTGATCACTACTAGAACTATATTTAATACTCAAAGCTTCTGAGTTTATTAATTGCTTAGTATTTACAGTGCAATTGCAGTAACAGTAGCGCTTTTATTTTGCAGGCAGCTCGGAACAATGTGCTTCTCGCTGTTCCAGCAGGATTGTATGCCATTAATAACTATCTTAAGTTCACTATGCAGGTACACATGCTTCCTTCTTGTTTTTAAAAGTTCCCCAAGTCCTTCTTGACATAGTGCAATATGTTTGCTTTCTAGTGATAGATATTTGTGTTTGCTGTAGAGTCTGCACTGAACAATTGCTTAGAAGTTGTAACGTAATTACATCATGCACTGTTGTTGTATTATCTAAGCCTTCTCGGCTATTAGTAGATTCTGTCTCTCTTATATTTTGATTTCACACAGCAATTCACTTTCTCTGCTGTGACAGCTATATTTCAATCCTGCTACCGTGAAGATGCTCAGCAATCTAAAGGTTCTGGTAATTGCTGTGCTACTGAAGATGATAATGAAGCGACGGTTTTCCATCATACAGGTCTGGTCCAATTACTTTTTGGCTGTCTGTATGTATGATTTTTTTAATGGTTTTCAGACATTATTACATACATTTCTGTTTGACATTCTTTACTTCCTACTCTTAATGGAATTGACTTTGTTTTGACTTTCGGGTTGTAGTGGGAAGCCCTTGCTCTGTTGCTGATAGGGATTAGTGTAAACCAGCTGCGTTCTCTTCCTGAAGGTGCTACTACTATGGCTGTTCCAGTTGCTATGGGTGCATACATCTGTACCTTTATCTTTGTAAGTTACACTTTTTGGTTCTTCCATTTGTTTTTCCTTGAAAATTTAGTATGTAAGTAGTTCCATTCACATGATGTTTGCATCGTGTAGGTTACTGTCCCGTCCTTTGCATCTGTCTACAACGAGTATGCTCTGAAGAGCCAGTATGACACCAGCATTTATCTCCAGGTTAGCTATTCCTGACACACAGTTTTTTCTATAAAGCACCAGATAAGTAAGAGTAGTAACATTGGAAGGTTTGTGGTGACCGTTGCTTGTAACTGCTGGTCAAAGGCTTAAAGCTACATATTCTATTGTGTTATTAATTGTGAGACACATCACTGGAAAAGTCATGACCATCACAGCTTGTGTATTTCAGTAGCCATTTTACTGGATTCTTTTTTTTTTTTGGTTTATGGTCTAGTTGGCTGTGTTAAAAGGTGTGGTCATTTACTGTTTAGAACAGAACTTTTGGCTCGTGTTGTTGAACTTGCTCTGTTCTAAGGTCTAGTGACCTCTTTTAGAAATTCGGTTACACAACTTAGGGTTCAGCGCTCATTCTCTAGGACCATAACCCACTCCTGCGTTTTCCTCATCTTTTGTTTTTGTTTGTATATGTTCTGTTCTGAATTTAAAACATTAGTTTTGTGATGCAGAACTTATTCCTCTATGGTTATGGTGCAATATTCAATTTCCTTGGAATACTAGCAACTGTTATATACAAAGGTATGTGTATTTTTAACACAGCAGAGAAATATATGATAAACCTTTAAGCAAATTAAATGCCTGAAAAGCTTCTTGAAATCCTGTTAGACGCATTGCTCACAACTTTTTCCACTGTCTACAGGTCCTGGCAGTTTTGACATCCTACAAGGACATTCTAGAGCTACCATGTTTCTGATACTGAACAACGCAGCTCAAGGGATTCTATCCTCCTTTTTCTTCAAATATGCAGGTAAATAAAAGATTGTTTTGGATACTGCTATATATACATGAGTAGAAACCTTGCAGGAAGATTGTTTTGATGGATATTTATCTTAAGTTGTCTTCAATTTTTGTATGGTTCTCAGATACAATCTTAAAGAAATATTCATCTACGGTTGCCACAATATTTACTGGCATAGCATCTGCAGCACTCTTTGGACATGTGTTAACCATGAATTTCCTTCTGGGGATTTCTATAGTTTTCATTTCAATGCATCAGGTAATCCCATGCAGACCTCTCCCTGGTGTATCAGTTAACTTATTTTATCTATCTCTTAATGTGTTATTCTGACTCGTACTTTATGCAGTTCTTTTCACCGCTTGCAAAAGTGAAAGACGAGCAACAAAACGGAAACATAGAAATAGTTAATGCAAAGGATGGTCATAGGTGTGTGTTGTTCAATGATGGATCATTATTCTTTCTATAGTAAATGAAGATTCATCTGCACCGTCTTAACTTATTTTCTTCCTCTGTTATCTCCTCCAGGGCTAAAGACTCATTCATCAACATGGCAGCAGGAGCAAATGAAGAGGTGAAAAACTCACACATTTTCAATCCTAAGCGAAATCTAGCTCTTGTTATCTGACTTAAACTGAACACATTTTGTGTTTCTTCTCTGTGTATGCAGGCTAGTCACCGTGTTGAATCAGACGACAGAGAGCCGCTTCTTCCAAGATAAACAAAACTCTCTCAGCGAGATCATAAGCACCTAGTTCGGTTGTTAGATTTCTGTTCACACAGTCCTTGTCTCAGGGGCGGATCTATTAACAAGTTAGGGGGGTCAGCTGACCCCACTAGATTTTTTTTTTATTTCTTTCTCTACATAAAAGTTCAGGGTCCGATTGGGGATAGGGCTGTTGAGGCTTTGTGGTTGTATAAAGCCATGAAATCCAAAAAATACCAGTCAATTTTATGGGGTTTTAGAAATTTGTAAATACCAAGTAGTTGAAAAGGAAAGAGAACAGAGCAAGGAAAGGACAGAACCTGTCCTCCACGCTTTCAGAGCAAGGGTAGACAGACACGGGAACCCATATGGGGAGAGAGTGAGCACGAAGCAGACTCGAGCACCCCCACCACCACCCAGCAAGAGATCTGACAATCCCTCTCAGCCTTTGGGGAACCAGAAATCTATGCAAGAAAGATCTCAACACCTACTCTCCCCACCCTTCACTCATCATAGACAGAGCAGCTACAGAGAGACGTCGAGAGGACGCAACCTCTTCCCCCAACGAAGCCAAGGGCAGTGGAGGGCTAAACAGCTGACAGGCCCAGAAGAGGAGCACACAAGAGATACAGAACCAGCTAACCCTCCACCTAGAGAAAGCCTCCTACCTGCAAACCCCCAGACAATCGTAGCTGAACCAGGCATTAGAACAATGGATGAAGTACTAGAGGAGCTACATGAAACAACGAGACAATACCTGAATTGCCCTGACCCAGTCGAAGCAGCAGCAAGGAGACAAAGGGTCCTACAAGGAGATGCCTTGGGACAGACGGAAGAAGTGGCAGCTTCTATCATTGCTGCAGAGACTCGTAGGCACTACTTCTTCTCCCAAGGGGGAGGATCTGCAAGCAATCCTAATACTCCACCACCAATTCAAGCACCCTCTATTAACGGTCTTCCTCTCCCAGGATTCTCAAGTGCTAACGACCTACAGGACACTGTAGTAATCAACGTGGAAGAAAGAGACCATGGTGTGCATCCTGTCACCAGAGAAATGGACGTGACACCAAAGAGAGCTTCGGGAGGACCCGCGAAGTTGAAATCGATTGTCATTAGCCCTGTCTTCGAACCAGAGATTGCACCAGGGAGTCCCTATGAGCTCTCTGAACAGCCAATGGAAGAGGAAACTCTTAAAGAAGTCCAAAGCAAAATAAAAAAGAAAGGAAGAAGACCAATACAAACGAGAGTACCGGGGAACAGTCCTAACATCTTAAGGGGAGCTAGCTCAAAGAAAAGGAAGATCTCACAGATCCAAAACTCACCAGCTAGAAGAGTAGACTCCTCTAAAGGTACATCACCTACAACACAAGCAAGAGCAACCAAAAGTAAGACAACAGCAGGAGCATCGAGAAGCCAAAGAAATCAGGATTCAAACCCACCAATTAATCTCATTCCAGCAAGGACTAAGAGAAGCTCGGATTTTCGGGCCTCTCCACACCCGGCTCCTTAGTCGTAGCTAGCTGGAATTGTAATGGGTTGGGGAATCCCATTACAATCCAGCGCTTGAAGGAGATTAACCGGCGTAATGCTCCTGATATCTTCTTCCTCATGGAAACCAAAAATCCCACTGATGTAGTCTTGGAAAAAATGGATTGGCTACACCCTGACCAACACTACGTGGTCCCACCAGAGACGCCAGGAAGTGGAGGTCTCTTCTTGACATGGAAACCTGACATCAAGCTCACAGTGTTAAACGCAACAAAGAACTTCATAGATACAAAAATCATCTATAAGGGAGTCAGTTTCCATGCTACTTTCGTGTATGGTGAGCCTGATCAGACAAAACGTCACGCAGTATGGAATGAGATAACTAATCTACAAGTTACTCAAGGAGAGCCATGGCTACTGACAGGCGATTTCAACGAAATCATAGATAATAGCGAAAAATGTGGCGGACCAGAAAGAGCCGAAGGCACGTTCTGTGCATTTCGATCATTTCTATCTCACAATGACCTATTTGACCTAAAACACTCAGGCAGCTTCCTATCGTGGAGAGGTCAAAGACATACACACCTGGTTCAGTGTAGACTCGACAGGGCAATCAGCAACAGTGAGTGGATAGAACTCTTCCCTTCCTGCAGAAGCAACTATCTGAAGTACGAGGGGTCAGACCATCGTCCTCTAATCTCCTACCTGGATGCGACAAAGAAAAAAGGCAGCAAACTTTTCAGATACGATAGGAGACTCAGAGAAAACATGGAGGTGAAACAAATAATCAATGAAGTTTGGTTGCAGTCACAGTCACTCCAAGTTGAAGAAAGACTTATCTTGTGTCGAAGAGCAATTGTGAAATGGAGTAAAGCCCACCAGGAGAGTAGCAGAAAGGCAATGGATCTTCTTAAGGCACAACTGGAGAACGCTATGGCAAACCCAATAGCAGATGAGGGACTAATCCATGAAATCAACAAGAAACTCCTCCTCGCTTACAAGTCTGAAGAAGATTTTTGGAAACAAAGAAGCAGACAAATGTGGTTAACTTTGGGAGATTCAAACACTGGGTATTTTCACTCTGTCACTAAAGGGAGAAAAGCACGAAACAGAATGACAGTAGTGGAAGATGGGAATGGATTACCTGTTTACGAAGAAACACAGATAGCGAAAGTGATCTGCCACTTCTATACTGATCTCTTCAAATCAAACAATTTGGATGGCAAAGACACGGTAGATGATGCTCTCCAACCCTGCATCACACAAGACCAAAATGAGAAGCTTATAGAAATCCCCTCCTTTAATGAGATAAGAGAGGCTACCTTTGCTATCCATCCTGACAAGGCCCCAGGCCCGGATGGCTTCTCTGCTTCTTTCTTTCAATCCAATTGGGAGATAGTGGGAGATGCAGTGGCAAAGGAAATCCAACTGTTCTTCATCACCGGGTACCTAAATCCATCAATGAACAAAACTTTTGTTAGACTGATCCCGAAGACAACTACAGCTGCAAAGATAGAGGAATATCGACCTATAGCTCTGTGCAACGTCTATTTCAAGATCATATCAAAGCTGCTGTCTCTACGACTTAAACCAGTCCTAAGCTCGATCATCTCTGAACATCAATCAGCGTTTATCCCAGATAGGGCAATCTCAGACAACGTTTTGATCACCCACGAGGTACTACATTTCCTAAAAGCATCTAAGGCAGAGAAGAGGTGCACAATGGCAGTCAAAACTGACATGTCAAAGGCCTACGATAGAGTGGAGTGGAGTTTCCTAGCTAATGTCCTAAAAAGACTCGGTTTCCATGATATTTGGACGAATTGGATAATGCAGTGTGTTACTACTGTAACCTATGCCTACCTAGTAAACGAGGAAAGCTATGGAGAAGTTCAACCAGAGAGAGGGATTAGGCAGGGAGACCCACTGTCCCCTTACCTTTTTATCCTCTGCGGAGAGGTGCTGTCGGGACTCTGCAAGAAAGCGGCAGCTGATGGCTCTCTCCAAGGCATAAGAGTAGCAAGAGGATGTCCACGCATCAATCATCTGCTCTTTGCAGATGATACTATGTTCTTCACCCAAGCATCTGCAACGAGCTGCAATACATTAGTGAAGATTCTCTCCAGATACGGGGAAGCGTCAGGGCAACAAATTAATAGAGCTAAATCATCCATCACCTTCTCATCCAAAACACCTGCGATAATCAAAGAGGAAGCAAAATCAATTCTGGGAATAAGTAAAGAAGGAGGAGTGGGGAAGTACTTAGGCTTACCTGAACATTTTGGGAGAAGAAAGCGAGACCTCTTCACGTCTATAGTGGATAGAATCCGCCAGAGAGCCCTAAGCCTCTCAACAAGGTTTCTGTCGAAGGCTGGGAAACTGACAATGCTAAAATCCGTCCTCACTGCAATACCAACTTATCCTATGTCTTGCTTCTTGCTTCCCGTCAGCCTGTGCAAGAGAATACAGTCAGTACTAACTAAATTCTGGTGGGATGGACCGCAAGGGCAAAGAAAGATGTGTTGGGTGTCTTGGGATAAGCTAACTCAACCTAAAGGTAATGGAGGTTTAGGGTTCAGAGATATACAACTCTTCAATCTAGCACTCCTTGCAAAAATCTCATGGAGAATCCTAACGGCCCCTAATTGTTTACTCGCACGAGTTCTACTGGGGAAATACTGCCATAAGCAAAGTTTCCTAAAGGTATCACCAACTGGGTCCTGCTCTCACGGCTGGAGGGGGATACTAGCAGGAAGAGATCTACTACAAGGCAACTTAGGAAAGGCCATAGGGAACGGAAATACTACACACGTTTGGAGAGACTCGTGGATATCTACCGACACATCCCTAAAACCCTATGGACCGATCCAAGAAACAGTGCAAGACTTAATGGTGGCAGACCTATTAACCTCAGAACTAGAGTGGAATAAAGCAAGATTGGAGGAGCTTTTACCTGACTTCGCTTCCCAAATCCAATGCATCCACCCAAGTAAGAGCAGAGCGGAAGACTCAGTCATCTGGCTCCCACTGCCATCGGGGGTTTACTCCACACGCTCAGGATATAACTCTGTTGCAACACCAGCTACATCTACTGCAGTACAAGCAACCCAAGGGGGCTTTGACTGGGTGAAGGACGTATGGAGCGGCTCTTTCTCACCCAAGATGAAGATGTTTGTGTGGTCTATACTACGAGACGCCCTGCCGTTAGGGGAAAACCTACAAAAGCGAGGAATGGGACCGGATGTCAAATGTATCAGATGCCAAGAAAAGGAAACAAAAACCCACATTTTTTTTACCTGCCCCTACGCCAAGGAAGTGTGGGAATCCATTCCTCTGTTTCGAGCAGTTCACATAGCTGATAATGAAAGCTTCGAAAACGCTATCATCAAATTCCGCAAAGCGATTTGTCTCCCCCCATCAGGAATCAGTGGCAATATACTACCCTGGATCTGTTGGGCGATTTGGACCTCGAGAAACACCCTGGTTTTTGAGAATAGAACCTTCAATCCTGCAGAGACAGCAACAAAAGGGTTAATAGCAGCTAAAGAATGGAACTTGGCTCAATACAAAACCCAAGCGCCTACCGTCCATTCGCACACCGATAGAGAGCCAACAACGTCGACAACAACAATCATCGCAGCCACATGCAACACAGACGCGGCTTGGGATAAGGAGCAAAAGAAAGCGGGACTGGCATGGACTATCTCGGATCCCTCTTCGTCTATCGCAGTGGAAGAAACAACCACCGCAGGCTTCGTCGGATCACCGCTACTGGCTGAAGCCCTCGCGGTTCGAACAGCAGTAGCAAGGGCAGTAGAACTAGGGATCTCCAATCTCAAAGTCTACACCGATTGCACAACGCTCCTTGGAGCTATCAACGGCAAATCGCAGCGAAAGGAAATTATTGGTGTTGTCTCTGACATCAGATCAATCTCCTCTGCTTTCGCCTCTATCCTCTTCTTTCATGTTTCTAGATCAAAAAACTCTCGTTGTGATCGATTAGCGAAAACGACTCTGCATCAGGATGTAACAAACTTGGGCTAAGGCCCATTGGGTTTTAGCTTCTATTTCTTAATAGAATTTCCGTGACAAAAAAAAAAAAAAAAAAAAAAAAAACTGTCTTTTTGTTCATTTTTTTCAACAGCCACCTTTTAAAAATGTTTTAGTCATAATTTACTACTATTAGACATTATACTCTTATGACTAAAACTTATTATAAAAGTAACTGGAAACATTTAAGAATGATTAAAAACAAAACAAAATTAAATACTATTTACAGAAGATTTTTTCACTATAAATACAAAAATAAAACTCATTTCACTATAAATTGTTTTCAAAATCGAGCAGAACAAAGAAACTACAGACTTCTTTAATTGTCGCCATTCATCACTTCGGTCAGTGATTAAAAGAACTTTGGAGTATGAAAAAAAAGTGGGGTATTGTGAAAAACGAAACAAGGTATAACATATTTACAATGCGTCAAATTGTGGTAACAAACATGATTCTTCGTAATTTTATTTGTAAGTCAAATTTTGTGGATCCCGATTTTTCAGTCAGAAGAAAATGAAAACAAACAAACAACAAATAAGGAAGAACTTTCAAATACGATGGAATAAGATCTTAGTTCAAGACAATACATAGAAGGTGTTCGTGATGAGATTGTAAATAGCATATGGGTTAGGATCCGTTAAATTTTTATTTTTTTTAATTTAATAAATTGTAGTGTTATTTAAAATAATAAAAATAAAGTTGTTGGTTAGAATAACTAAATAAAATATATTTACTGCTAAATTTTTACCAATAAATAAAAAGTAAATATAAAGAAATAGGTAATATATATTGGTAAATAATGTGAAATATATATTTATAACAGTCACACTTCTAAGTTTTTGATACTGATAAAGCTTTTAAACTTTTAAAAAATAAAAATTACAGCATTTAAAACAAAAATCTATACAACTAAAAGTCTAAAGTCAAAGCCTAAAGTGAAATTCATTACCAACCGGAGTCATTGACCCCTACTACTCATGTCTTTGACCCCCTTCCAATATTCGATTTCACATTTCTTAAAATAAAAGCTTTTTCTTACTTTCGACGAAAACAAATAATTAAAAAAATCAATTTCTATTTCTACTTCTATTTTTAAGATATTAATTATTTTTTGTATTAATGCATGTATTTACTATATTAACGCTTTGTATTTAATGTTTTTATGGATATTCTCGGTAAATAATCTGGATAATAGTACATTTTTAATATGTTTCTCACTTTCTCTTAACACCGACTAAAATGGTTCTTGAAAGTTTTATTATAAGCAATAGAGTTATGACGATCATCAAGACATAGAGCTACAACGGATTTTTTTTTTAACAATACATTATAACTAGAAGATAAAAATATTAATGCATATGAAAAGTAAATGATAATAAATAGAACCATATCTTATTCAGTATCAGTGATTCTTTTGTAGTTTTTCGGCCAATCAAACTTTTTCTTAAAAATGTATTAAAATCATATATTATAAGAAAATATAGATTTAGAATCTATGCACAAATATTGTTATGTTTTTTTTTCTTATTGCGTATTGTTTTGTACCGATATTTGTATATAAACTGACTCCGAAAAGATTTACTTTTGGATCCGCCAGAGGACTCTCTCACCGTAAGAGTAAAAAACATCTTCTCTCCAATTCCATATTCTTTTCAGTCTAAGATTAGAGACTTTTGAGTCTCCCATGCTCTTATTGCATGATTTTGTTTTGCAAAATTCTTTTGGCTTGCTTGATTTAAAGAGTTTAGTCTGACTAAGTCCATTCTCTGTCCACAAAACTACTGGTTGAAGAATAAAATCTAGGAGAACTGTATGTATTGATGATATTGTATAAAGTCATTAATCAAATTTTTTTTTGTTAAAGTATGTACATTCGAATTATCTTCAATGAACGAGCTTATATGGTAAACGAACAAACAAATTTTAGAAGATTACCCATCCAAAACGCTACAAAAAACCCATCAGCTCAAAACCAATTGATATGTATATACATTATCTCGTAGCTTTTTCTCTTCAACAACTTGAACATGACACATTATGTATAAAGTAACGAATCAAAATAGATTTGTTATAAGTGTGTACATTCGGATTATCTTCCAAGAATCAGAGCTTATAATAGTAAAACAACAAACAATGTTTAGATGGTTATCCATCAAAAACGTTTAACACAACACATCCGTGTTACTCTACTCACATCTCTTCCTTAAAAACCCATTTACATAACCACTTGTAAACAGAAAAAAAGGAGAAACAAAAGAAACCTTGAAGCCATGAATGAATCCAATATGCAAGAACCACAAAGAAGAGAATCAGTTTTGATGGTTGTGAGGAGGAGCAGCTGTTCCTGAAGACCTCAAGAGTGGTTGAAGAGCTTTTACTACAATGCTCATGTTTGGCCTAAACTCTGATTCGTATTGCACACACAAGGCAGCAACCGCTGCAAGCTGTGGTGTACCATCAAACACACAAGTTTTTGCTTCAAGTAATGTTCACTGAGTTTATTTATAAAAATGAATATGAAGGTTCATAGTGTTTTTACCTTTGCAACTGCTTTAGGAGGGTACTCTCCTTTGAGTTTTGGATCAACACATTGCTTCACTTTGTCTTCACTCAACCTTGGAGTAGCCTAAAGAAAACACAGCCAAGAAGAGCCTTTGTTAATTCAAGAAAGTAATATATCATATTAAGTTACTTACCCAAGTAACAAGACTTTGTTGACCACGAGGCATAGTATGATCAACCGGTTTTCTCCCGGTTAGAAGCTCCAAAAGCACAACTCCAAAACTGTAAACATCACTCTTCTGTGTCAACTGTCCTGTCATTGCATATCTGCAAACCACCAAAACATACATAGTTACAATCTTTAACTTGCGAAGAATCAAGAACGTTCTGAGCTTTATCTTACTCCGGTGCGTGATAACCAAATGTCCCCAAAACTCTAGTGGAATGAAGACGAGCAGCCATATCAGGAGCTTGGTTTGACAGATTGTAATCAGCTATCTTGGCTTTGAAATCTTCAAAGAGAAGCACGTTGCTAGAACGAATATCTCTGTGTATAACAGCAGGTTGAACTTTCTCATGTAAGTATTCTAATCCTTTAGCTGCATCAACTGCAACTCTGACTCGTTGCATCCACTCAAGTGTTGGACCAGGTTGTGCTCCTTGGACTCCCTTTCTTCCTGTTTAACATCAAATCTATCAATCTTATATCCTAAGTTATAAATCGATGTTTGAACATGAAAACTTTCATACCGTGTAAGATATCATGCAATGATCCCATTGTTGCAAACTCATAGGCAAGGACACGGAGATTGCCTTCAACACAGTAACCAAGAAGCTTAACAAAGTTGTCATTATTCAGCCTTGAAACCTTGGAGACTTGAGTCAAGAACTCAACATTGGTCTCAGGTTCAGATGCATTATCAAGCTTTTTCACAGCCATGGCCTTCCCATCACCCAAGTTTGCATAGTACACTCTTCCATAAGATCCTTCCCCAATCAAAGCCTTTGATCCAAAGTTCTCTGTCTTTTCTTTGAGCTCGGCCAATGACATTGCAGGGACATCAATAGGAGGAGCCTCCTTCAACACGGCAGGCTTCATAGGGGGTGGTGGTTTCTTATCGTTACGTCCTACACAAGCAATAACATTAACTAACTTGTGGAACAAGCAAAGAATCAAACCAAAAACAGGGACGTAAAGCTCTCAGAGAATTTAAAGAAAAGAGGGTTATGAATCTAATAGGTTTCATAAACAAGCGAGGTCTATTAATACAAGATGGAAAGAAATAACTATAACAAAAGTTACTTAACTTGTATAACAAGCAAAGAATCAAACCTAAAATACAGACCAGTAGCTCTAAGAGAATGTATCATGAATCTAATAAGTTTCATCAGTAGTTGAATAAAGATCGATACCATAGTCGTAGTGGCGAGTAGGAGGTGTTCTGGATCGGTTATGATCAGCTCTAGGGTGGTTAGCTTCTTGGACATGACAAGAACAGCACAACCACCTGCGCATCTTCCCTTTCTTGCCTATATCAAGATCGTCTACAGATCTAGGTTTATCCAACCGAACAAAACGGCTGCTCGGTGAACGATCCTTTGCCTGCAAATGACATCAACATCACCACTCAATGACCTGCTCTAGATTGATAAGGGAAAACAGAGGACTCTGCCATCAAATCAACAACATTTGTCTCTATATCACCAACAATGAAGAGACAACCTAGGTTTAATTATGTTGTAAAAAGATGAATACAATGCGCATTGATCAAGAATGACCTTAGAGTTAAAACTATTACATGATCATACAATTCGAAAACAAAATGTAGATGCATTCTAATGATGAAAGATGTTTACCACTGGACCACCACGACGATGAAAATCACGATCCATGACGCAAAAATGCAAAGAGAAACAAAGGATCAACGAGCAATAAACCAGAGAGGACGAATCAAAATGAGAGGCAGGGACCAAGGGAGACGAGCTGTGATCAAGGAACAAAACACAAAAGATAAAAGGGAATAGAGAAGAGAAACAAACAACAACAGCTAAGAAAAGAAAGAAAGCGTAAAAAAGAAGCGACAGAGAGGCATTTGATCAAGAATAGAACTAACATCCCATTTTTGGCCAATTATAATATTGTTTTTAAGCAAATATTTATTCTTCTGATTTGGGCAGAGATAGACGTGGAAGAAATGATTTTCTTGGCGTGAAAAAGCCATGGAGATAGACAGAAGAGCAACGTGTGGCTAATGAACTAAAGGTGGCAACAACAATAGAATATTTTACATTTTCTTTATTGTTTTTAAAATTGGAATGTTTCAAGCTACTTTTAATGAATGTAGAGCTGTTGAATCTTGATCCTTAAACATGTTATAACTGGTCAAACATATCTATATGGTTCTGACCCTTGATTCTGATATTATGTATGTTTAGTTTTATAAAGTGTTAATTTCTTATAATTTTTGAGTGAATCAACATTCATGATTTTTATCAAAGTGCTAGCGGAGTTTATAATAATAATAAAAACAAATATATCGTTGAAAGCTTATTGTTGGAACATAATTTGACACAACACATAAACCTAGAAAAATCAACATGAACACACAACCCAACGAGACTTAGCAAACGTGCTAGATTACATCCTCAAGCTCACACATCCTAAGAAAATTGTAGCTGTGTACAATAGTCTAGGACACATTCTAATGAGCAATGGAGATTCTCAAAACTGCTGCTAGAAAGCCTATAAACCATAGGGAACCGACAACGAGAGCCACAAGTAGAGCACAATGGCCTAGAATTGGAACTGTTGAGAACCGCTTCTATCTTCATTCCATCTTCCATGATTAGTAATCCTGGCTTTATGTTCAACGAGTCTCCAATCACACAATCAACATGGCACACGACCCCACAATCATAACATGTATAGAACCATTTCTCAGGATTGGTCTCAGCTTCACAGACCGTACACCAATATTTACCAAGCACCTTCTCACCACGGGACAAGACTAAAGAATGGTCATCACACCTGTGGTTTATCACTACTGGTAGAGTAGCGCATTTGAAATCCAACTTATACTCACAATCAACGCAACTCAGAACATATGCGTTAGTCATGTCGCAAGCCGCACAAGCGCCACGGTCTAATGTGGTAAGAAATAATGCATGTGGATGAAGGTTAGGGTTTTTAAACCAAGAGACAGACGCACAATGCACATCTAATACTATTTTCTCACCGTCCTCGTACCTAAACCCACTTACTACTCGAGCACAAGCACCACACTTATGTAACTCACCGCGGTTCTCCTTACCTGGGTGAAGAGTAAGCATACGTGTTGAAAGCCCATGCCGTTTCCTAAGAGGAAGGTTAGCACATTTTTGGTGAAGTAAGAAATCACATTCTCTACATTTGTAATGCTTCTCAGAAGAAACTGGACGTGCACAACCTTCGCAATGTATGCCTTCACCACCATCAATAAGTAATAAATTGTGTTCTTCATGGGAGAAATGATTAATCACCCCTTCTTGGATCACTTTGAATGGCATAATATCTTCGTCTTCCTCAGGCACTCCTTCGAGTTCTTTCCCATCCCACACGTCTCTTCTTGTTGCGCACAAGGAGTGAACAGAAAAATCTTCACATTTGTTGCATGAATAAGCTCCGTACCTCCAGGTAATATCTCGACGACATACTTCACATACTCTATCCTTTGGACTTAGAGGGTATGCATGAGATATGCGATGATCATGACGGTTGATGTTTATGACATGAGGTAGATCAATACAATCATAATGAAACATGAGAGAGCACGGAAGACATACATAAGGGTTTCTCTCACCATGAGTACCACAACCGTTACATGTGAAGGAGACGTCCCTCCCCATGAGGGTGAGTCCATGGTCATGACACTTTGGATGATCCACTGTGACTGGTGGCGGGTTATTTGCGCATTTGATGTCGACGCTGAAATCGCATAGCTTACAGTGGTAGATAAAGTTGGAGAGTTTCTGTTGACAGAGGCTACATTTCTTGTTACCGTAGATAGGTGGCCCTTGGAGGCTGAGCTCGAGGGGGTGGCTAGAGTGGCAAGGGTGGTTAATACTCTCCGGCGAGGTTGGAACACAAGAGGGGTGCCATTTCATTTTGCATACAGAGCATTCATATAACTGGCTCCAAGCAACAAGGTTTCCAGTAGACTTATGACACTCCTCGCATCCATCAGAAATTAAACCAACTTTGTAACATAAAGGATGGTCATGCCAAAAGAGATCCACATATTCATATATAGGGGCCATGTGTGGAAACAATGATGAATTAGCTAGGAAGGAAAAAAAATAGTTTCACAGGAAAACTCTCCCTATAATGGATCCATATAAAAGGATGAAGGATCAATATAAATATAAAATAGTCAGTGTTCTTAACTTAAATGGAAAATATATATATTTATTTATTTATATGGTATAGTCTTTTTCTTTAAATCAAGTTGATCATTGTTAGCTGTACAATGTTGACCGAACTGGTTTCTTAAGGCTCAATGAAAATTTCTATTCACCAAGTGAATCCGCGTGTTTGGAGAATTTGCATTCTTGACTCTTCTATAGTCATTCACTAGAATATTAATATTATTGAACTATTTTTTTTCTTTTGCTAAAATAATAATATTATTGAACTTCGACGAAATAATTATACAAATATAAGGAAATTTGAAAATCATGGAAGACCCTACCATGACAATACTGCTTAGTCGTTTCTTAAGGCTCAATGAAATTTTCTATTCCACCAGATAGAACGGGATCTTTTAGAAATGAATTATCACTAATGGATTCATCTATAAACATAAAAATAAATTATCAAGTTAGTCACACAAATAAATACATTTTTGGTGATGTCAAATACACGAGTATACAATTTTTTTGGTCCAAGATGAGCACCATACAAATTTATAGGCCAGGTTGTAATTTGTTTTATATGGTTAGTCTTTTTTTAAGGCTCAATGAAATTTTCTATTCCACCACCAGATTAAAGGGGGACGTCCTCAAGTGTTTATTAAATGGTAAAGAGGTTTTCAGAGTGGGCAAGACTAATCAATCTTTCACCAGATTATTGAAATGAATTATCACTAATGGATTCATCTATAAACATAAAAATAAATTATCAAGTTGATCACATATAGACATTTTTGGTGATGTCAAATACATTAATATACAATTTTGGCCCAAGATGGCCATACATTTTTAAAGGTCAGGTTGTAATTTGTTTTATATGATTAAAACCTTGCAACAAACTAACCAAAATAACAATAATAAAATATAATTTACATTCTATACACCCTTCGGTTTTCTTAAAAAGCGTCGTTTTAGTATTTTAATTTTATTTCACAAAAATGTTACTTTACATTTTAAATGCAAATTTGTAAACAATATTCTAATTTTAACCTCATTAATCTAATATATTAATTGGAAAGAGAATTTTTGTTAATG
This sequence comes from Raphanus sativus, assembly GCF_000801105.2. Lineage (NCBI taxonomy): Eukaryota > Viridiplantae > Streptophyta > Magnoliopsida > Brassicales > Brassicaceae > Raphanus > Raphanus sativus. The sequence continues at coordinate 42,327,085 of NC_079514.1, read as the reverse complement.
TATTAATAATCAATAAAATTATTTTTATTGATTTTCCTAATTTGTGTTAAAAGAGTAAAAGTAACATTTTCTGTGAAACAGAGAGAGTATAAGTAATAAAATAGAAACACAAGAAAAGTAACTTTTTCTTAAATAGATTTTCGTTATCTGAAATTTATCTTCTAGGTTTGGAGTTTTATATTAGTAACTAACAAAATAGAAACAAAGGAAAGATTTTGTAGCTGGTCAACAACCATATAGAGAGTAAAGTATAAGAAGAGTCAAGTAACTCAGAACTGTTTCTGTTGCACTAAACACAAACAGAGTTTAAGCTGTCTCATTTTCATCGCCTATCATTACTGTCTCCACCACCGCTTTCACCACCATACTGTGTTGAGTTTCCATTCCAAAACGCGTTTCCATCACCAAAAGGAGCGTCTTCTTCGTCGTGTCTCAGCGTATGGATGTTACTTCCAATCCTAGATGTGGTTGGTCTCCTGTTCCTAACGTTGCCCCTACCTTCTGCCGCTTGCGCCACATTGTTTCTCTGCTCCGCACTAGACGCAACCGGCACTAGAGACAGGAAAAAAAAAGAGTTAAGCACTTACACGACTCTGTTGCATTAGAAAGGGGGTTTTATGAACTCAACTGTACTCCATACTGCCTCGAGGTTCTGGAGCAGAGCTTGATGCATTGGGAGTACCGCCGCCAAGATATGAAAATGGGTTTGCATAAGAGAGTAATCTTCTAAGATAAGCAAAGTAACCGCCATTGTTAGTGTCTGTCGTGTTGTTGTTAGACTCAGAGTAAGATGGTCCTCTTTGATAGACTGTTGCTCTTTTCCTCGGAACCACTATAAGTGCTTGTCTACCGAGCAAACCCAACTCGGACAGAGACTTATCAAAATCTGCACAGATCATCATAGATCATGAAGAAACTGGCTTTCAAGGTAGAATGTTCTAAATTTGTTGGATGCATTGGAGGATTTTGACGTACCTTGGTCACTATAAACCTTACGGGGGTAAGGAACAGCAAGATCATAAGCACCTAGTCCTGGTGTTTGCTTGCTATCCACATAGTCCTTGACCATTCTCAATGTGCTCGTTACAGAAAACTTCTCTTGAAGGTTAGCACCATGAGGCAGTCGAATGTTTAAGTGGACATCAGATGATTGTCTCCAACTTTTTTCATCCTCTCCTTCATCATTAGGCGTTACAATCTCCTTTTCATCAACAGATTTTGCTAAATTAATATCCCTTTCAGCTTTGTTTACCACGGTTTCTTGCTTCCTTTTTCTATCTGTAGAAGATTTGGATGTACTATCATCCGGTCTTGGGGCTGCAGGACGAATGGGCTCCTTTTCTGCCTGAACAGACGAAGGGGTCTCTGTTGCTCCATGCACGACATTGGGTTTGGTTCCATCAACAGAAGATGCTGCCTGATTAGTGGGTTCAGCAGATTGTTTGACCTGTTTAGGAACACGGCTACAGCATGTAAGACAACATCAAAACTAAAGTAATGTGGAGATGCTTCTTTGTGGACAAACCTTAATTGCAGCTGTGTCATCACTCTTTTCTTTTGTTGATGCAGATGTCACTGTTGATTTAGCCTCTGAGGGTTGAACACTTGTTCCAGTTGATTGAGATGAAGACACTGCATCTGAAGTACGGCCGTCAGAAGGCAAGACAACATTGGAAGCACTAGAAGTAGGTTGATCTGAGTTTTGTGATGCAAGTGCTGCTGAAAAGATACTTGCAGTCGTTTCCTAAAAACGACAGGGACAAAAAAAAAATCAAACATAAACAACATCAAAAGTGAAAGAGAAGTAGCCACCGCGTACCTGGATATGAAGTCCCAGCCACGCCTTCTCTAAACTGGATGCGAGATCTTCAGCAACAATAAATCCCTCTGAAAATAGAAGGAAAAAAAAAAAAAAACTTTGAGCATGTTTGCTTTGTCTATATGCTCTTGACAAAAAATACATGATCTTTTACCATTTTTCCAAACTTGTGTACCACTGAATCCAATAGCAGCTATACAAGGAACAGAAGAATATGGGTCTAGATACTAATGTAAGGATCCAGATAAAATCAACAAAAAAGAAATTGCATTACACACACACACACGCAAAGGTGGATAAACCAGCTGGAGTAATAGACTGATAGATAGCAAAAGAAAATATTATAGGTAAATCTAGTCCTAGACTCTAGTTAGGTCCATTCTTCATAAACTATCATCTACGCTACCACAAGAGCTAGAAACTTGTAGAAAGCATCATTACTTCTTCCGGCCTCGTATTGCAAACTTACAAGGCAGATTCTACAGGACGCCTGTTGATTGAAACACTAAGCATTTACTATACACAATCCAGAAAAAGCTTTGAAACTATACCAGAGTTGTTTCATAAAAAACGAAAGAAAGGATACATATAGCGGAGAAGTTTGTGGCGTCAACACTTGCAGCTTGTAGATGCAATAAAACACAATACTTGGACAGCGACTCTGCCACCTGTGTAAGTAGTAGTAAACACACACGACAATGTTATGAAATGAAAACAATGACCTTTGATTGATTGCAAATGTAAGAGAAAACCTACGGATGCTTCAGTCCATGTCAAGTTGTTCAACTTATCTGAATCTTCATCCTCTCCTAATAAATATAAAAGATCAAGCTTTAAGATCAAGATCACTGTATGAATGATTATGATCCTCTCTTAAGATGTAGAAAGCTTACCAGAGATGTAAACTACAAAAAGCTTCTTCTGTCCTTTGGCTTCCAATATGGCTTCCATCACAGAGCCCTTGAATGTGAGAGCTTCCATCTTACCAATCAAACAATCCCAAAATTTCAAAATTCAATTGAAAACAAACAAAGCAATTCAACTTTCAATTTGAGAGAATACAGAGCCTATATCTAAATAAGCTCCACACCAGAGCCGATCAAGCAGAAACCTAAATTCAACAACGACCATACCTTGATCTGATCCAAGCTTATCAGGGAGAAAAGAGAAACTTCCAGCAGCTTTTAGTAGGACGAAGAATCAAAGAGAGAAGTAGATATGAGTCTAACGTTAGATCAGACGCCGTTAAGACTCTATAGTCGGTAACTCGAGTAAACGCCACCGTTACGGCAACGTCGTTACGCGTTTAGTATTAAATTGTCTCGGAGGTCCATTAGTTCTTTAAATATCTAAATACGCCACTTAAGTTTTTATATTTGTTCAATTTAAACACAAACCAACAAATTTGCAAGGAAAAAAAGAAAATTTAGCATTGCTCCGTGAACAAATATCAAAACCACATCGTCGTCTGGATACATTGTGCAATTCCATTTCATTTGATTGGTTATAGGTTTCACTTTGATAAGGACATCAGAACCGTCACTAATTAATAATTATAATAGCTGCTTCTGGTCTAAAGAATCTTCTGCACTCCAAGAGTATATGAACAATGTCGCATCTATAACAGAGCCAAAGGTTTTGTAGCTAGCTTTAGAAGGCGTGAACCTGAAGCGATACCAAAACTTCTGCTAGACTTTAAAGACACTAAAGGTGACAGAATCCAAGTCTTTTTGGAATGAAAGACAGTCCCAGAAAAAAAGTAAATATTTTTATTTGTTCCGTGAATAAAAATGTTTTACACATTCAATAATATGTGAAACCCAAAAATAAAGAAGAAAATGTGTATATATCAAATTTATAATACTCATATAACAAAAAAGACAGACAGACCAGAGGGAGGTCTGCCACTCTCACCAGCACAAATTTCACAACAAGCAGAGAGAGAGAGGGACAAAGACAGAGTGTGCTCAGTTCTTGATATTACAAGTGGAGAGTCTAATGTGTAATGAATGGTTTGGCTTCATCTCACCTGTATCCACCACCATAGGATTGTTGATGGTTGTAACCGCCTTGACCCATCATCGGATTATAATTGTTGTTGTTGCCTAGCATGTTTTGACCAGGGTTCTGTGGTTGTTGCATCGGATAGCCTTGGCCATATCCTCCCATGTTCATGCCTGGTCCCATTCCCATACCACCCATCGGTTGGTTTTGGTTCTGGTTCATGCCTGGTCCCATTCCCATACCACCCATTTGTTGGTTTTGGTTCATGCCTGGTCTCATTCCCATACCACCCATTGGTTGGTTTTGGTTCAAACCTCCATAGCCACCAACATTCATTCCACCGCACATGGGCATGCCAGAAGCTACCATCGGATTCGGTGGAGGTCTCATAGAATTTGCACCGGCACGACCTAAGCCAGTGCCTGATCCCATCGCTTTACCCATGTTGATAGTCGATGTTGGTGCTGGTGTGTTTGTCGGTTTCTCTAGCCGCTTCTCTCTCCTGTTGATCGCCTCAAAGTCCACTCCTATGTCTGCCAATGGATTTGTTTTAGCTGCACATGAGTAGCAAAACAGAAACTGATGTTAGAGAGTTTGCTCCAAACTGGGTTTATTGTTTTTTTATTTTCTCACTTACGTCCAGAGATGTTAAAGTTAACAAGCCCCCTGCTCAACGTGTCTGCCCAGACTGATGACTTCGGCTCAAACTTTTTCTGAGGCTGAGGAACAATCTCAATGGCTCCTGTTAAAGGTGTGAGATCTTGATGAGAGGACGATGACGTCAAGGTGCTTGTTGGTCCACCTTGTGAAAACATGTCTCCCATGAAATTGTTGTTCCCTTGCATAATTACAGGCACGGATTGAGTTCTTTGTAGACCATGGGAAGGCGGCATTCCATGACCCTGGTGTGCCATGAACTGACCAGCTGGTCCACTGGGGTTAGAGTAAGGGGTCTGTGAGCTCGATGAAGTGGCAGAAACTGGTCGTGGATGGAAGCTTTCGCTTGTAGGGTGCGAAGCTACTGCTCCAGGATTGTAACTGGCTGAGCCAGGCTGGTGCATGAAGCCTCCACTGTGATACGGCGAGGCTCCAGCCATATTTTGTGAATGAGGAGGAACCATGTTATATTGTTGCCCAAATGGAGTTTGTCCATGCATGTTTGGAGCCGAAGATACCGGCTGAGGATGATATCCCTCGTACATGTTGTTTCCACTGGGAGGAAACTGAGATGTTGGTACTGAGGCACCCGGTTGTTGCGGGAGTGAAGCTGGAGGACCAGCTTGCCCAAATGGAGTTTGTCCTGGCATGTTTGGAGGTGAAGATACCGGCTGAGGATGATACCCCTCGTACATGTTGTTTCCACTCGGAGGAAACTGAGATGTTGGTACTGAGGCACCCGGTTGTTGTGGGAGTGAAGCTGGAGGACCAGATGGTGGGAGGATGCCAGCTAGAATATCAATATCACTCTGAGATGTGTCAAACTGATCTTGAGGAAAATCTGGTGAGTTTGATGGAGGTTGCACATTTTGAACAGCAGGTTCAGAATGGGCAACAGCAGAAAATGAGTCCCCAAAGCCAAAGTTATGAGCAGTATCAGGATGTGAGGCCTCCGAGGTGAAGGCTGGTGGTGTTGCCTGGAAAGGAGCTCCAAAGCTCTGATGCGGGTTCGAGTCAGTGTCCGTTGAAGTGAAGGCTTTGAAAGGAGAGTCACCAAATGGGTCATCAAATGGCTGTACAATGCAGAGAGAATTTTTAATAAACAGAGTTGTACAAAGAAGAAAGGTATCCTCATAAGAAACAGTCGAAATCTCCGAGAACTAACTGGTTAAGCTCTGTATCAATACCTGAGTTGATGGCTGAGATGAAGAAAACGATGGAGCATTTGATTGTCCATTGGTTTCAACAGACGTAGAATCAGACGGGACAATGGCCAATGCATTTGATGAAAATACGTCTGCAAGGGAGCCAAGTAAGTCCATCTCAACATTGTTTGAAGTGGGAGGAGCAGATGTAGAAGCAACTGTTGGAGGAACTGAAACACCGTCTGCAGGTGCATATGCTGGAGGACCAGCTGAAAAAGAAATAAGCACAACACTCACACTCGGAACAAGCAGAGAGTTTTATGGTAGAACAATATAACAAACTAAACGAACAATGAAATTTAATCTCTATGAACCAGAGGAGTTTGAAAGGAGAACTTCTTCTTTAAGATGTAACAGACTAGGAACTAAAGAAAATGCAAACTTCGAGACCTCTGTACCTGAAAATGCACCGCGTGGATCAAATTCATCAAAAGCCTCAAATTTCTGAGGAGAAGATTCATTAACAAAAGATCCAGCCGGAGGAGAAGCAGCCCCTGAAGCAGTTTGTGGGGGAGGAGGAGAAGCAGTTTGTGGGGGATGAGGAGAAGCAGCTCCTGGAGAAGCAGTTTGTGGGGGATGAGGAGAAGCAGCTCCTGGAGCAGCAACTTGTGGGGTCTCCCCACCATCCCTGGCACAAAAAGATTCATCAGAACCAGTAAAACCAAGGTAGCTCTGAATCGGTATATTAGAGGATTATCACCTTTCACTATATACAGGGCTCCGTGATTCACTGACAGCATCTTCATAACTAGGTGGAGCACCAATATTTTGTTCAGAAAACTTCCTCTGGAGCTGCCCTCTGTCATATAGTCTGAAGAAAGATGATATGAGTTGACATACGTCTACATAACTTAATACAATCAGAATAAGGCAAAAACTTCAGCAAAAGACATCATAAATTACCTCCCATCCTGAGAACTGTCATCAGCTCGAGCACCACTACCCCTACACGATAAAGAGGAACTTTTCATTGTATAAGTGGAACTAAGCTAAGAAGATGCTCGAGACATGCTTTTTGACATCAACTACTACTAAGCTACTATTCACAACAAAATATTTAATCCAGTGGTATTGGTTTAAAATTGTTCCTTTCTTTTTAAGATCAAGTCTAGAGATAAGCTGAAAGTCCAGATCAACATACCTTGATGAATGGCCATCATCCTCAAAAGTTCGTTCCCTCTCTGAACTCCTACCTCGCGTGCCCTGTTGGTAGTGATCAACACTTCTGCTCCTTCCTCTGTAATCTTCTTCCCTATTGCCATCTCTCCCATACCGGTCTTCAGAGTCTCTCGAATTGCGATCTCCATCACGGCTATTTCTGTCATCATCCCTGTAACCATATTCTCTTTCTCTTCCATAACTACTTCGCTCTTCATCCCGGGATCCGTAATCATATTTGTCACCATATCCTCCTGAAGGCTTATACATCCCACCTGGTGCTGAGGTGCGATATCTGTTGCAAAAGCAATGTCAGATTGATATGTTTTGAATGAACCCAAAGATGTGTTACTTTTTATCTCTGAGAGATGAATGACTTTCAAAATTCAAGAGCTAATACTTAAAAATGCTACAACTACAAATTGATATACTATGAGGCATAATAACAGTTGCAAGGCCACTAGCAACCAGAAATTAAACAAGTGTCCTGGAGGCTAACACAGAGAGGAAACTACATCAAATCAGCAATTCGGACAATTACAAGCAAACTTACTTATCTCTGTTAGCAGAAGCCTTCTCTCTGACCTCAGCTATTCTTTCTTTGTCATTAACCAACGCCACCAGGCTCTGTGATTTCTTCCTAACATTGCTTCCTTGATCTCTACCACCGGAATCAATATACTGAAAACTGGACAATGTCTGCCACATGGAAAATGGACATAATGTAAGATAGTCAACCGCTGAGAATAGCATGAAAGGATTCTTTTGATGCTGAATACTTCTAAAATAATGTACTTAAGCGTGGTCATTACCGAAATTTGATATGCACGTTCTCGAATCTCGTCTATGACACGTTCTGACCCATGGCCTACCATGTACTCCAAAACTGTCAAAGCCTGAAGTGAAAAGAAGAGGTAAACCAACAGGAAATTGTATCATTCACTGCTAGAGAAAAAATAAAAAGGGAACTAAGCCAACAAATATATTCTTACCTTATAGACATGCCGCCAGTTCTTTCCAGTGTCGCTAAGTCGTTTCCAAAGGACCACCATGATCAGCTGGTATTCATGGCTGCAAGAGAAGTAACATTTCATGTCATTCCTGTGCAAAGTCATAACTACATCAAAATAGAAGAGTTGGAAGATGGTTGTAGTTACTAATTTCTGGAAGCTTGCGCAAGATCAGCAAGAAGTGATCCGTGAGGACCCCATGGCTCATTGCTAGTAGCATCTAGAACCTAAATAGGAAGAAGGGAAGGTGAGAAACATAACACTATGTTGGACATCTGGCTTCAAATTCCATAACCAAATGAGGAATGCAAGCTTTAACTACTCATAAATTCTAGTTGTAGGAAGAAAAGTAACGAAATTGATCAACTCAAACAGCTCTAAAACTCAGTTTGAGCATAATTACAATGAGAACAAAAACAGAGAAGAAGAAGAAGAAAAAAAAAGAGTGTCCTTTTTACCTTCTGCTCTATTCCAGGCACTTTAAGCACTTTCTTGTTAACCTCTCTCTTACTAAAAAACAAAACACAAAATCAAGCATTAGTTAATGAAAAAAAAATAATTCAATTCCAGGGCAGGGGCATTATAGTTCTTACAGGTCTCTGACAGTTTGACCGAAGACTTTCTTCATCTTGGTATGTGTGGTTCCAGGAATAAGTAGCTCTTAAACAAATGCCACCTCTACAATTGCAAAACTTCACCTTTTTGCCGTCAACTGTATCAAACAAGTCATATATCATCACCACAAGAGGATTAAAACAAGAGAAAACGAATTAAAAAAAAATAAAAATCTCATTCACGAAATGAAGTTAATGGAAGACGAATCAAATAACAAAATGCGTCAAATCATATAATGGAGGAATAATCATAAATCAATCTCAGCTCAAACGAAATAAAAAGTTTTCACAATTTCGCTAAATCAAATGAATGATAATAAGAAGAAAACAATTTCAAAAACAACGTAGACTCAAATCACAATCGATCAAAGTTCCGAAACGAAGCTTCCACAGATTCTACAAAACTTCTATCCCTATATGTGGAGCATCCGCCTAAGAGAATGGTAAGCAAAACCAGCTCGAATCAACCGGGACATTCGAAATGAGAACACACAGATCTGATGAAATCGAAACGGAAACGTGAATCAAATCTCCAAAAAACAGCTGGATCGTACCTGCGGAAAATGTAAACTTGACAAGAATCTAATCGCCGGATCTGTGAGGAGGAGATAAGAGAAGAAGAAGAAGAAGAAGAAGTAGCGGCGTACAGAGCGATTAAGGAATCGAGAGATCGTCTCAAATCAATCAATCAATCAATCAATCCTCTTTCTATAATTTCGGGTTTAGAGAGAGAGAAGAGAACACACAGCAGCCAGAAGAGAACATTCAATAAAGAATAAAAATTAATTAAAAAAGAGTAAAAAGTGGAAATGAATGAAAATGATAAGACAGCGCGATTAACACGCAGAATATTAAGGACTCCTAATCACACATCACTCTTATTCATCACAGCTGTTTCTTCTTCCTTTTCGTATCTTTTTTAATTTGAATTTAACACAATTATTCAGTACTTTGGTGTCAGCACGTTTTATAGCTGAATCTCAAGTGGAATATATAGTATTTTTTAGAATTCAAATCTACGGATTTGGATATCGAAATGTGTGCTTATTTTCATTCTTTTGGTAAGATAACGTTTTTCTAGTACGAAGCTATTTAACCAAGGAAAAAGTTTATACAAATGAAATATTTAATCACTGTTTGAAAAAATTTATAACTTGGTTTCAATTAATAGGGATCAGTGATTATCATTACTGCATCATATTCCCACCCACCCCACCACAAATAAATGACGGTGACAAAAACCCGTGGACAAATACGTTTTTGTAATGGGCCTCAACTCAGCTATTACTATCCCAAAGCCCAAATTATAACCACTTCACGTGTATTTTAGTCCCGTTTTGTATGTGTTTTTGGTTTAACGAAGTCTCTATCTTATTAAAACAGAAATATTCGGTTGGACTTAACATTTATTTTGTAAGTTTTTAAATTAAATACACATTTATACTTTATAGTTAAACATAAATTAAATCACTAATGTTCATTTCTTTATACTATTATCCATGTTTTCAAACAATATACTTATTTTTTTATAATACTATCAATGTTTCCAAACAATATACTTATTTCTTTATACTACTATCAATGTTTCCAAACAATATATTTTTTATACTAGTATCATTGTTTCCAAATAATACAATAACTAATCTTAGTTATTTTATACCTATCATTTTCTCTTTAAAATTTTGTAAAAACATCATAATTTCATAAATTGCAAAATAGTGAACTTTAAAATTTCGATTATAAGATTACAAATTATGAAACTATTACAATTTAAATCCAATTAGATTACATATCGGTCATCCATCAGTTCAATCGGTTAGTCTCGGGTTTTAGTGATTTTTTAATATGAATATTTTAAAAACATAAATTGAATTATCAGATATCCGGATTAACCGGTATAATCACAATCGGGTTGAATTTAAAAATACTGATTTAAATACAAAAATATTTTAAATACACACTCTTTAAAAATTACCAAAATATTTGTTAAATTATTAGTAAGAAAATTTATCGTAAAATATTCCGCGCTTCAAAAGCGCGGATCAAAATCTAGTACAAATTATATTAGGTTAAGTTTTTTAAATAAAATTATCAATTCATTTCAATTTTTTCGATTCGTAATTTTTTATCCATATGTGTTATTTTTCGTTGGTGTTTTTCACACATGTTTAGTTCAATAGTCAATGTCGAAAGGAAAAAAACAGGTAGAAATTAGTTGAAAGAAAGTGATTGTCTGACTAACTCCATAACACAATTAACTAATAAGCCAATAAGATTGCAAAGATGTTGTCATGTTATTATTTTCACTTTCCAGCGTTTGAAGCAACGATATGTCGACGTGACCAACTCACCGGAATGTCTTTCAAACTTGAATGTTTCAAAAATATAAAAATAACGTTAAAACGAACAATCTTATGAAACACGAAACTGAACATCTTTTTTATTTGCTAACACCTCACTCATTACATAAAAAAAGTAGATAGAAAATGTATGCACAACAAATAAATAACGATAAAAAAAGGTTACAAAGAAAAGTACTATGATACGATCTAAAAGGGTCTTGGAAACAATCGACTTGACGAAGACGCGAAGATGATAATGCAGAAGTGGAAGATGAGCGACATTGAAGAAGAGGAAGTGATGTGGATCATTGTTGGAGATGTATTCTTCAGGGTTTCCACGAGACGATCCTTATTTGGTTCACTTCTTCTCATCTTTGACTTTGACCCTTCCTTTATTTCATTTTTAGAAAGAAAACCTGTGTAGATGAAAATGAGATTTTAGTTTATCGAAATGAATATGGCGCATATTGAAAGTATCTGAGCGTTGGAACTTACTTGAATAAAGCGGAAATTTTGTTGAATTTGATGAGCCTAGTAATGGGTAGGAGGTGGGGGAGAAGCGTAAATGTAGACTGGAGGTGGAGGAGATTTTACTGGTGGTGGTGGAGAGTTGTAATAGTATGGTGGTGGTGGGGACTTCACCGGAGGAGGTGGTGAATGGTAGTAGTAAGGTGGAGGAGGAGATTTGACTGGAGGGGGTGGTGAGTGGTAGTAGTAAGGTGGTGGAGGTGATTTCACTGGTGGGGGAGGTGAGTGGTAGTAGTAAGGTGGTGGAGGTGATTTCACCGGTGGAGGTGGTGAGTGGTAGTAGTACGGTGGAGGAGGAGATTTCACAGGTGGAGGTGGTGAGTGGTAGTAATATGGTGGAGGAGGAGACTTGACGGGAGGAGGTGGTGAATGGTAATAGTATGGTGGTGGTGGAGATTTCACCGGTGGAGGTGGTGAGTGGTAGTAGTAAGGTGGTGGAGGTGATTTCACCGGTGGAGGTGGTGAGTGGTAGTAGTATGGTGGTGGTGGAGATTTCACCGGTGGAGGTGGTGAGTGGTAGTAGTATGGTGGTGGTGGTGACTTCACCGGTGGAGGAGGGGAGTGGTAGTAGTATGGTGGTGGTGGTGACTTCACCGGTGGAGGAGGGGAGTGGTAGTAGTATGGTGGTGGTGGCGATTTCACTGGTGGAGGAGGGGAGTGGTAGTAGTATGGTGGTGGTGGCGACTTGACCGGAGGAGGTGGGGAGTGGTAGTAATATGGTGGTGGTGGCGACTTGACCGGAGGAGGTGGGGAGTGGTAGTAGTATGGTGGTGGTGGCGACTTCACCGGAGGAGGTGGGGAGTGGTAGTAGTAAGGAGGGGGTGGGGACTTCACCGGAGGAGGTGGAGAGTGGTAATAGTAAGGAGGAGGAGGAGGAGATTTCACCGGAGGAGGTGGTGAATGATAGTAGTATGGTGGTGGAGGAGACTTGACCGGAGGTGGTGGTGAATGGTAGTAGTATGGAGGTGGTGGGGATTTGACGGGTGGTGGTGGTGAGTGGTAGTAATATGGAGGTGGAGGAGATTTTACAGGTGGTGGTGGAGAGTTGTAGTAGTATGGTGTAGGAGTGTGCGTTGGAGGGGGTGGTGATTTGTAAACATAAGTTGGAGTAGGAGGAGGAGGCGACTTGTAGACGTAAGTCGGAGTAGGAGGAGGTGGTGATTTATAAACATAGGTTGGAGTCGGTGGTGGTGGTGATTTGTAGACATAAGTCGGAGTTGGTGGAGGCGGTGACTTGTAGACATATGTCGGGGTCGGTGGTGGTGGTGATTTGTAAACATATGTAGGGGTTGGCGGTGGTGGTGACTTGTAGACGTAAGTTGGAGTTGGTGGTGGTGGTGATTTGTAGACATAGGTTGGGGTTGGTGGTGGCGGAGACTTGTAGACGTAAGTTGGAGTCGGTGGTGGCGGAGATTTGTAGACATAGGTTGGGGTTGGTGGTGGCGGAGACTTGTAGACATAAGTCGGGGTTGGTGGTGGTGGAGACTTATATACGTATGTCGGAGTCGGTGGTGGTGGTGATTTGTAAACATATGTCGGGGTTGGCGGTGGTGGTGACTTGTATACGTAAGTTGGAGTTGGTGGTGGTGGTGATTTGTAGACATAGGTTGGGGTTGGTGGTGGTGGAGACTTGTAGACATAAGTCGGGGTTGGTGGTGGTGGTGATTTGTACACGTATGTCGGAGTCGGTGGTGGTGGTGATTTGTAAACATATGTCGGGGTTGGCGGTGGTGGTGACTTGTAGACGTAAGTTGGAGTTGGTGGTGGTGGTGATTTGTAGACATAAGTTGGGGTTGGTGGGGGTGGTGATTTGTAGACATAAGTTGGAGTTGGTGGTGGTGGAGACTTGTAGACGTAGGTTGGAGCCGGTGGTGGTGGTGACTTGTAGTAGTAAACCGGAGACGGTGGTGGTGGAGATTTGTAGTAGTATGGAGGATGGTAAGGAGCCGGTTTGTGGCATTCACCGTAAGGTTTCTTTGGTGCATAAGCAAATGACTTAGCATAAAGCACAATCTCGTACTTTGTCTTTGATTTCACATGGAGTTTTGCACCTTTGTTACCCATATGGTAACTTGTAGGAATGTTACATGGCGATCCCTTAGGCGGAGCATGAAGCTTGGCCGTGCAGACTTCACCACCGTATTTACGGTAGTTGTATCCTTTAACGGTAATTGCGTATTTACCGTTGATTTTGGTCTTTCCGTATGCCTTCACTGTCTTGTCACCGGCCTTACAAGTCACTTCCACAACAGCACCTATATGACAAAAACAAATTATTAAAATTTAAAATATCACTTGACGTCCTTTTAGTTGGTATATCTACAAAACCGATTTTGCCTGCTCGATCTCTTTGGATTATTTGTCAATAACAGATTCTTGTCTTTTTCTTGACTTATAATCGTTTTCTTTTCTCCACTAATAAAAATAATCTAGATCACATGCAACTACTAGTACTTTTAAGCAAAAAAAAAAAAACTACAAGTACCTTACGGTACATATATGCTAGTTTAATTCTTTAAGTCCTATAAGCATCATATAATCAAGATGCTTCTTAATTATCGTGAGACTTTTTGCTAAGATTAGATTTTAATTATTGAACACGGGGGAGACTTAGTTACCTTTGAGATGCTTCTTATCGTGGGACTTTTTAGGGTATGTCCAGTCATAGCATCTGTAACAATACACCTTACCAACAACTTTGAAGACAAGTGGATGTGTGTGTGGGTGAGGATGAGGATATGACACCGGAGGTGGTGGTGATGAATAGTAGTATGGTGGAGAGTACGACTTTGGTGGTGGTGGTGGAGATGAGTAGTAGTATGGTGGAGGGTAAGATTTTGGTGGTGGTGGAGATGAGTAATAGTAAGGTGGAGGTGGTGATTTCACGGGAGGAGGCGGTGAATGGTAGTAGTATGGAGGTGGAGGAGATTTGACCGGTGGTGGTGGAGACTGATAATAGTATGGCGGCGGTGGAGATTTAACTGGAGGAGGAGGAGAATGGTAGTAGTACGGTGGTGGTGGAGATTTGACCGGTGGAGGAGGAGAGTGGTAGTAGTACGGTGGTGGTGGAGACTTGACCGGTGGAGGAGGAGAGTGGTAGTAGTACGGTGGTGGTGGAGACTTGACTGGAGGAGGAGGAGAGTGATAGTAGTATGGTGGTGGAGGAGACTTCACCGGAGGTGGTGGAGAGTGATAGTAGTAAGGTGGTGGTGGAGATTTAACTGGTGGTGGTGGAGAATGGTAGTAGTACGGTGGTGGTGGAGACTTCACCGGAGGAGGAGGAGAGTGATAATAGTATGGTGGTGGAGGAGACTTCACTGGAGGTGGTGGAGAGTGATAGTAGTAAGGTGGTGGTGGAGACTTCACCGGAGGAGGTGGTGAGTGATAGTAGTATGGTGGTGGAGGAGATTTCACTGGTGGTGGTGGAGAGTGGTAATAATATGGTGGTGGTGGAGACTTCACCGGAGGAGGTGGAGAGTGGTAATAATATGGTGGTGGTGGAGACTTCACCGGGGGAGGTGGAGAATGGTAGTAATACGGTGGTGGAGGTGACTTAACGGGAGGAGGAGGAGAATGGTATACATAAGGAGGAGGAGGAGACTTCACAGGTGGTGGTGGAGAGTGGTAGTAATAAGGTGGTGGAGGAGACTTAACTGGAGGAGGAGGAGATTTATACTCATACGGTGGTGGAGGGGACTTAACCGGAGGGGGAGGAGATTTGTATTCATAAGGAGGTGGAGGAGATGCAACCGGAGGCGGTGGAGATTTATACTCATACGGTGGTGGAGGAGAACTGTAAATGTAAGGTTCGGTAGCGATTGCCGAGCCAACAAGTAGCGCCAAAATGGCTACTACCCATTGACCCTTGGCATGACTCCATGCCGGAGTCGCCATTGTTTCACCGGATAATTTTAACCGGCTACTAAGGCTTTCTCTCCGAATTATTAAGGGAAGAAAAAAACTGGAGAAAGTGTGTAATGTTTGAAGAAGATGAGGAAGAAGTGATTGATTGTGTTTCTGCATGGAAGAGAGTTGTTTTATAGTGGAGAAACGTAGTCGTTTGAGGTGGCCTTTGTTCATAAGGGACCGATTCAATATTTACGTCTCTTTTTCTATTGTTTTGTTATTATAATTTCGTTATTAGCTGGCAATTGTTTGTTTGTAACTTATATAATTTAAATATAAAACATCCGGAAATTTCCACTGTGTTAGAAAACTAATCTTCAACCACCGGATTGAAATAATCCAAAATTCTGATTGATAATTATTGATCATTCTTTAGAATAAATGATACTATTTGATGCTTGTTTAGCTATGTTAATCACAATGACATCTACCACAATCACTTTCGATAATATTATTTATTTTCTACCGACATTCTGTATCTGTTAAAACTTATGTAAATTTTGAAGCTATAAAGTATCTAAGCAGGAAAAAAAATGTTACACGAAAAATAAAGTTGAACTTGTTTGTGCGTGGAACTAATGGGTGGCGAGAGGACCACAAATTTTCCGTTAATGCATATTACAATATAGTGCCAGAACGTTCCTACATGCTTCAAAGTCATACAAATGAAAGTAAAACATATATAGAAGGGTAAATAAAACGCTAGAACAAGTAAAGAAAGTAAAGAAAATGGTGATCATGAGTGAAGTCAAATGTCCTAAAATGGCTGACACAAGAACCCTTCGCCATCAATAGGTAGAGACAGCTGTTTATGAAGATGTAACGAGTTGATACCAAGTTCAAATTAAACTAAACTACAATAGACAAAGTTAACAACAACGACTTTGATTCGTGACATAAAGAAATGTTATATAATACATGCAAGGTCGCGGGGTGTGACTCGGTGTAAAATACCACGTCGACTCGGTTCACACTTCTGGACTGTAATTATAGAGTGCAGGGGTGGGCACTTTACCCGATACCCGAAATGGCATCCGAACCCGACCCGAAAAACCCGAACCGAAAGCCGAACCGAAGTAGCAAAATACCCGAACGGGTATTGAATTATGATAGATTGGATATCCGAACCCGAACGGGTAATACCCGAACCCGAATGGATATCCGAAAATAACCGAACTTATGTACTATTAACCATATATACATAGTTTACTTCTCTAATTTTATTCAAAATACTTATATTAATTATACACATGGTTTAAAATTAGATAATATACATATAATTGCAAGAAAAGTGATTTTTTGCTCACTTAAAATGCTTAAAATGCATGTCCAAATTTTAGTTTCATGCATTAACAAAAGCTACAGCTAAAATTTTAAAACAATAATCAAATTAGTGTATTTTATTTTTAAGATTTTATCTTCAAATCATTCAATGTATTAAAGATAAAATATCAGTTAAGTAAAATTTATATTTTTTAAAAGAAAAAAACTTGAGAAATGAAGAAGTTAATTTTTTTTTGCAAAATCTAAATATCCGAAAACCCGACCCGAAATAACCGAACCCGAACTAAAAATACCCGAACCCGACCCGAAGTACAGAAATACCCGAACGGGTTTTATACTCCTATACCGAAATACCCGAAAATCCGAAATACCCGATCCGAACCCGAACGGGTATCCGAACGCCCACCCCTAATAGAGTGCATGTGAAAACTCTATTATGAGAAGTATAGCATGTGGGATTAAACTCAGTGGCTTGCAGCTCTTTTCCTGGTCGTACGATTGGCCTGCTAATCTGAGGCATAAATTGGTATAAATAATAACTTAAAAACAATAATGTTAAACTTTTTGAACTTTAAGAAAAAAAAAACAGTTTAACTTTTTGCTAGTGTAAATACTCTCTCCGTTTTATTAAAATACATATTTTAAAAAAATTCAACTACATCCTTTATATGTTTAATACATTTTTGTCAATTAATAATGACTAGCCATAAATTCAAAATAATTATATTTATTAAATATTTATTGGTTTAACACTATGAGAAATATGTAATCATAAAAATATGTATTTACTAATTAAATTTAATATATTTATGTGTAAACATTTTAAAATATGAATTCTTTTGAGTCGGAGCAAGTATTAAATTACAAATAAATTAAGGGCATTATGCAACTAAGTTATATATATATAACAATTCGAAATTAAATCAAATTATTCTTTATTAGTTAAGGATTAGGTTAAGAACCTTCTCTCCTGTAATTTAATAATGATTGTTGGCCACCTGTAAACCTTATCTGACTAAAAATTACGGGTTTTCACTTTTCACATGATCTGAAGATTAATATGGTTTCAGTTTTGGCATTTCCCAATTAAAAATTATATTTAATTATCTTTTTGGAAATTAGGATGCAACACACAAACATGCAGATTACTGCTATACTTCCTCTGTTTTTAAATAATACATGTTTTGAGATTTTCACACTTTTTAATAAAACATATTAAAATTTACTTATTAGTGCATAGTTTTTTGTTATTTTATATTTCCTATATTTCTAAACCAATAAAATTTCAAGAAATGCAATTAATATTTTTGAAATTCACAATTATTCATAATTAGTTGACAAAAATTACATTGAAAATATGAAAAATATATCTTTTTGAAACAAAAAAAATTCCTAAAACATATATCTTTAAAAAACAGAGGGAGTATGTTTTTTTGTAACTGGCTTTCATGATTACTGCTATATATGTTCAAGACAACACAAGACATAAGTAAGAATGAACATAAAAGCGGAGAATATTTACGAATTGGAATCATAAATGTAGGTCGAAAATATTAAATCGTGCAAAGAAAAAATAGTTTATGTCGTAAGCATGTATATAATATATTACTTATTGCGTTGTCAAAAAAAAATATTACTTATTGCCAGAGAAGATGCAAAAAAATTGTTTTTTTTTTTTCAAGAATTGAATTGTTCTTATTTTTTTATACTTGTATTTTTCAAACTTCCTCATATTTTAGGCTGCCCATCAATTATCAATATATTCCCAAAAGGCTATAGACTGGTCAATTAGTTAGAGCTCATGTGGTTAGTTGGGATAATGCTTGTATATAAAATGCGCATATATGTGATTTAATCATATATACAATTTTGGGGAGTATTATATACATTTGACCACATCCGGTCTATATTAGTGTTTTATTTTGTGGAGAAGCATAAGTTACGTTATTTATTTTATTAGAGCATCTCACACTCTATTTTGAATATCTGGTAAAAAAGTTTCATTAGTAACAAAATCGTCGTTGGCAAGGTTAGTGTCACATCAGAGGAAATTAGTGTTGGAAATTTGATACCATGATAATATAATCAATAATTGTTTAACTTATATGTTTGCTTTATAACTTTATTCGCCAGTTAATTACCCTATGTTGTAGGATTGCTCATTAAAAGACAAATCTTAATGTAGGTTTTAGTATTAATATATAACTAGATCATGACCCGTTCGACCGAGCGGGAGTCATTTTTTTTTTATCTTTGTTTTTACTAAATGTTATACATGATCGCCAATGTGTATTAATATAAAATTTTGATAAATAACAATGTGTACTAATGTGTTTAAGTAAGCAATGTGTTTAATTACTAAATTTGATTTTTAAATTTTATAATAACGTAAAGTAGATTTTTTCTGTATTATTTAAAATATATAGTGCTATATATTTTGTATTTTCAACATTTATCATACAAAACTTACATTGGGATATTATTTATATGAAAATATGTGTAACATAATATATTTATATATTATATAAACATATGCACACCCGCACTGGTTTTATTTTTAAAATGTATTCTATATTGTTTAGTTTTATGTAGTATCGAGTTTGTATAATTCAATTTTGTGTTTAAATAACAATATCAAAACTGTCTTTCGTATGTAAAAATAACATTTTGCAAGCACGAGTTGTGTCTTTTTGTAACACAAAATTTTATATAAAACTTATGTTTTTTTGTACATTACGAAATTTAATTTTTTTAAATAATTTTTACGTAATTTCAAAGCGAATTTTATCTCTGAGGTCTAATATATTTTGTGTGTAATGGTTCAAAGCATTTTCGATATATATTATATTTCATTTGGTTTGTTTTTAGTATTATTGTATAAGTATAATACTATACAATATTACTATATTCTATACAATATATGAAGCTATGTGTTATTTGTTTTAGAAAATAGATTAGGCCCAACGTAGTTATAAGAATAGTCATATCTTTATGTATGTGTCTATGACTTATCTACCTAATGTTATTCATACTAATAAAATTAATATGGCCAATGAAAATATACTGATCAATTTAAAATGAATTGTATAGGGTAATTATAGAACGATTAATATTTTTTAGTATTCTTAATATATATCTTATTTAAATCGACATGTAATAAATGTAAAAATAATATATGGAATATGGACAAAAAGAAGAATTGTATTTAAGGAAATACATCAATGCAAAGTTAGACTATGGTACGTAATATATAAAAAGAATGAGATATTTAATTTAAATATATGAGGTCCACCTTTAAAAATCCACCTAAAAGAAGTTGTAATGTTCCTGTTTTAATAAGATAGATTATATATATAGAGAGAGAATTACTATTTACTACCCTGTAGTTTTAGAAGACTGGCTGCCCTATAGCAATTAATTAGGACCAGTTAGCACTTGAAATTGTTGTATGATTCCCTATTCATTTGTCAATGGCGTGCCAAGAAAGAACTCTACCAGGATTGTTTTTAAACTATTTTTTTTTTGGATTTGGTAACGTTTATCTAGAATTTTCTTGCAACAACCCTATTTTGTTTATTTCATTTGAATTAGCAATCCGTACTCAAAGTTTATGTCTGTCGTCAATATAGTGTAATTATATTTCATGGAACTCAAATGTGATACCATAATCGATTAATTGTGAAGGAATGCTGGGTGGCAGTTGCCTTAGATTGAAACGTTTAAATGTTTTCTTAACGTATCAATATAACACAAGTATAAAGTGTATTTTGGACTACATTAAAATTAGTGTTCAGAATTTTGATTATTTTTCTTTGTAGATAACCTTTAAAATTGAATGTTAATGATATTTTTATATACTTTCAGGAAACTGTAGACAATGCAGATAACAGAGACTGACACAAGTATAGGGATCAGGTGCAGGCAAGAGAAGTACTATGTGATAGACAAATTAGATTCATAATTTTGAAGCAATCGTCTTGATATGTTTTCGTTGAGGATTTTATCAAAATGTAGCATCTTCAATCCAATACTTTATTTAAAGGAGAGAAAAACTTCAAGAATTTGAGAGTTGATTGCTCCAACCATAAATTTTCAAAAGATTCTTTAAAAGTTTATTCATTTGAACTATAATTTTTGACATTAACAAAAATTACTAATTAAAAACTGATAAAATTTCACAAATACATATTAAATATACATTTAATATATTATATAATAAAAGATTACATAAATTACATATACAATAAAAAACACATATATACACAGATTTTAGAATTTTGGTATTTGATGCCACTTGTAAGATATGTAGTATTTAATGTTTATGTAATTTGATTTCATTTGTGCTAAATTTTCTTAATGTATTTTTATTTTGTGTGAGCTTTATTTAATGTATTTTTCTATTATACGAACTTTATTTTAATGTTATGTAATATTTATCATATTTTATTTTGTTTTGGTGTACTTAAAATATTCTAAATTAAGTTTGATATATATAATTTGTGATAAATGATAATTATAAGGACAAAAAAAGATAGCTTTAAAGTTTTAAATTTGAGATTTCACTATTTACCTCAAAATTGAAGATTTAAAGTTGGATTGAAATGACAAAAAAAACTTTAAAAATTGAAAATTTGAGGTTGGGTCAGACATGTTCTTACTCATTTGATTACTTGTGAAATTTAAGAAAGGGCCAAACTTAGGAATATAGCTTTTGCACACCCCCATAACCATGCTATGCGTGATGATTTTTACTTAGTATTTGGAAAAAGTTTCAAATTTATATAACCTGAAAACATGTTTTAAAGAGTGTTTTTCCTATGCCACACCAAATTAAGTTTCTTTTTGTTCACATTTTCATCTTACTAGTATATCAGAGCATGGCTTTGATTAGAAGAAAGTCTTCTACATATATAGCTTCCGCTTTCACTCCTGATTTTATAGTACGGTCGAATTATTAATTAATTTCTAATCCATTGAACCAATCATGCTTAAATAAAGTATTCAATTGGACAATTAAATATACAATCTGACAATTAAATAGTAATGAACTATATTTTACTAGTCAATAAATTTCACAGTACCATAAAAGCCGGAAATATAGAAAAAATCTTTTTTTTGGTTGAAAAATATGATTGCTTTTTCTTAACATAAAGATCTAAACCACTGGACTATGAATGAAACTTAAAATATTATGAGTCTTTCAAACGAAAACTACAACTAGAACCCTACACGACAAAAGAATTGTTAAACAAAATAAAACTAAGTAAACACCACATGTTACTTATACTCTCCTGTCGTTAGTTCCGCGCACGGATCGAATATTCAGGTTTTTAAAAGTATTTGTGATTTGTTTTATATGTTACGGATATGCTTCACGGATCTTATTTTCAATTTATTTTGCTTCGGAAAAATATAAATATTCTGAAAAATGGAATCCGGGAAATAAATAGATATTTGTGGATATTTACGGATATTTACGGATATCCTATTTGTTTTGATTAATAAAAATAATTTTAAAAATTTGATACAAATTTGTTTTGTAAAATATTTTTTACATGGTATATAAAATAAAAATTTAAAGAAATATTGAATCTACATATTTTGTAAAAAAATTAAACTTAGTTAACAATTATAATAACACAAAACTTAAGAAAAATTTATAATCGTCATAAAAACTTTCTCTCCATTTTATGTAATATTTTTATATAAGTAATAATGTGAATATAATTTGTCAAATAATATGTTAGAATAATAATTATATAAATTTATACGTTTAAAACTTTAAATATATATGTATTTATATATTGTTGGATCGGATATTCGCTTCTTAAAATTTTAATATTTGTGATTTGCTTCGATTTTAACGGATATTAGTTTTTAGTATTTGTTTTGCTTCGAAAATTTATGAATATCCAAAATTTTCAGATCGAATCAAAACGAATAACGAATAAAAAATGAATTTAACGGATAAAATGTCTACTCCTACCCGTCGTTAACAAGGGTTTCAATTAATAAAGTTTTCTATCTTATTCATATGTCAATAGTGTCTCGTATACTTTTCCAAAGCAATGATTAGCTTTATTTTTTATTTTAAACGAATTATACTAGTCGCTACAAAATAATTATCATTAGAATGCATATTGAAGCTTAATAACTCGAAACGTCTATATGCTACTGTATTATGAAAGTTATTCTCAAGTAGTTTCTGGTTTCTTAAGATAAACCTTTAAAAGATCTCGAATACATACTGCACTATATACATTCTTACATACTTGCATATATTCGCATAATTTGTAAATAAATTTTCATAAGAGCATATCTGGATATACGAATTCTGAGACGTTTATGTATTCTTTACGAATAAATTGATATTTGGTCCATTAACTAATCAAAATTAAAAGATTTAAAACCCCTTAATCGAGGTAATATATAGCATATAAATTAGTATGAAATAGGGAACTCTCAAAGTTTTCATATGATGTAAAATATGAAGTCGCCTCGCGACTCTTCATCCAGCTAACACTATTAATTTTTTTTTTGATAATCCAGTATCCGACCACTAAGCGTGATCGACTAGTCCACCGGGCCTAAACTCATGCCATTACAGGATTTTCAAGCCTCCACTTAAGGGTCTTTGGTTACGCGAAGTAGTCTGGAGGACGAGAGAAACCCATGTGAAAGCTCTCGTGGCCAACGTGGATCGAACTCAGGGCGGGCACTCCAGCCGGAGTTCCTTTACCACTAGGCCAACACGCGTTGGTTAACACTATTAAATTTTCGTAATTAAAAACTAATTGTCAATGTTTACTGCTGGTATAACTTAGGTTTTGACAATCGGTAGTTAGTATCCCAAACTATATGCGTGGACGTATACGTAATGATGTCCAGCGCATAAATTATTCGACTATGGATATGCCACTAGATTAGCTAAATAAAACAAATGATACTTACGTACTTAACAGCAGTTATTCAACGGCTCAGTTTCGGCCTATTAGTTTGTGTAACGTAAGTTACAAGATTATCTCTAAAGTCCTATGCCAGAGACTTAAAAAGGTATTGCCAGAATTAATATCGGAAACCCAGTCAGCCTTTGTTGCTGGAAGACAGATATCTGACAATATTATGATTGCTCAAGAGATGTTTCATGCTCTAAGGACCAAGCCAAGTGGGCGCAACAAAAGAATGGCTATTAAAACAGATATGAGTAAAGCCTATGATAGGATGGAATGGTCATTTATTGATGCTGTGATGAGAAAGATGGGTTTCTCAGAAACATGGATCACATGGATAATGAGATGTATTACGTCGGTACAATACAAAGTCCTCATGAATGGGCAACCAAGAGGAAATATTATCCCAGGAAGGGGACTACGACAAGGGGATCCTTTATCTCCTTTCATTTTTATTCTATGCACGGAAGCGCTCGTTAGCCTTCTTAATCATGCAGAGAACCAGGGAAAGATAACGGGGATGCGCGTTACCCGCGCGTGTCCATCGGTATCTCACCTACTATTTGCTGATGATAGCCTTTTCTTTTGTAAGGCGGAGCCCCGTGAATGTGAAGAAGTAATGAAAGTGATCAGGATCTATGGTAAAGCATCAGGACAATGTATTAACTTTGATAAATCCTCCTTACTCTTTGGTAAGAGGATTAACGCAACCACAAGGCAAGAGATCAAAGATGTACTTGGAATACAAAATGATGGAGGGATGGGGACTTACTTGGGTATCCCAGAAGATATTAGTGGTTCAAAATGCAAGCTCTTTGCCTTCCTAAAAGACAAATTAATGCATAGAGTGAATGGCTGGACAGGTCGTTGGCTCTCGAAAGGTGGGAAGGAGGTATTGATTAAGTCCATTTTGCTAGCTCTCCCGACGTATGTTATGTCTACTTTCCTGCTCCCATTGGAGATATGTGAAAAACTTGCCAGTGCTATTGCTCAATTCTGGTGGAGCTCAAATCCCCCAAAAAGAGGAATACACTGGTCGAAATGGGAGAAAGTTTGCCTACCGAGAGAAGAAGGAGGGATTGGATTTCGTATGATCCATGAGTTCAACTTGGCATTATTAGCAAAACAATTATGGAGGCTAACACAAACTCCGGATTCGCTGGTCGCCCGGGTCTTAAGAGGAAGATATTACAGACTAAGCTCGCCTTTGCGAGTAAATTCTGTAAATAGTCCTTCTTATGTGTGGATTAGTATTTCCGCTGCGAGGGAGCTTTTGTTGTTGGGAATAAGGCAGAAAATACATTCTGGTTATGAGGTGAAGGTGTGGGAGGATCCCTGGATTCCAATGACCCCTGCTAGGCCGGCTATACCTATAGCGCCAGTTATGCATCCAAATATGAGGGTGAGTGATCTTATTAATCAGGAGTTGAAGGAATGGGATGTTGATTTACTGGAACAATATGTCAGCCCTGCTGACATACCCCTTATAAGGAGTTTGGCCATAAGCACAACGCATAGGCCTGACACGTTTTGCTGGAGCTTCACAAAAAATGGACAATATACAGTCAAGTCGGGATATTGGGTTGCTCAAAATCTTCTAAAGGATGCAGACGAAAAACAAGTGCTAGAGCCAAGTATTACAAAGCTTCAAGCCTTTGCTTGGAAGATAAAGGCGCCGAAGAAAATTTGTCACCTTATATGGCAATTGTTAACTGGTCAAGTGGCAGTAACGAGAAACCTAGTAAGGCGAAATATTAGATGTGATAATTACTGCCCAAGATGTGGTGAGCCAGAGGAATCAGTAACACATGCTATTTTCGAATGCCCACCTGCTCTACAAGTTTGGCTACACTCATCAACTCCAACGAGTCCTGCTGTTTTTCCAACGCCAAGTATATACACGAGTATGAACTACCTCTTCTGGGAAAAGAACGGTACATTTGAACCAGATCAAGACAGGGATCCTTATCCCTGGCTGATTTGGTATATTTGGAAGGCTCGAAATGATAAACTCTTTAGGGGCATAGACAGAGATCCTCTGGAACTAGTTCGATATGCTGAGAGTGAGTGTCAAGCTTGGTTTAATGCCAATGAAACGATACCACCAGTGGTACAGGAGAGTAATGCAGAGGAACCTCAAGTCATAAGCTTGGGGAATATTTGTTTGCTGGATGGATCATGGACATCTCAGGCTCAATTTAGTGGGTGTGGATGGGTCTGGTTGGACAGCAGGGGAGTCACGAAACTCATGGGATCACAGAACATCCCCAGAAGAGAATCAGCTCTGCACTCAGAAGTGGGAGCACTGCGATGGGCGATGGAAAATATGCTTCAACATTCAATTTGCCAGAACTTTGGAACAGACTGCAAGGACTTGATTGCTATGATCAAGGAACCTCATGCTTGGCCAAGTTTTGCTACGGAACTAGAGAGGATAGAGACACTGCTCATATGCTTTCCAGACTTCAAGATTTCGTATATTCCTAGAGCGCGTAATCAGATTTCAGATTTTTTAGCTAAGACAGCTAGATCCTTCCATAGGAAGTTACATTTTATTGGTTGTTCTATTCCGGTCTGGTTACCTAGACCACCTCAAGCCTGAGTAATAGAATAGCCGTTTGCCGTCAAAAAAAAAAAAAAAAAACAGCAGTTATTCAACTAACAAGATATTTTGAATTGTTGTAAAACGCAACTCATACGATTCGGTTATCCAAAGAGATCAACAAAGACAATAAGTATATCTTATAAGTTGGGTAATTTTCACCGACAGTACTTTCTGAACTTAATAACATAAATCAACATCATGAGTCGACCAATGTTTACATTATATACATGCACGGACGGATTAACTGACAACAATATATATATATATATACTAGGTGATTTTCCCGTGCTCATGCACGGATATAAATATTTATAAAATAAATATAATATAATAGTTGATTGCTATATATTTTAATTTTAAATTTAATTTATAATTTTAATGCATAATTTATATTAATAATATTGAATTACTTTAATTCTACATATGATTTTACATATGTTATATCTAGTGGATTTAGTTATCATTTAGGTATATTGGACTGCATTCAACTATAATATTTTTTATTCTAAATATATTAAAAATTTGATTCATTTTCTTATTTTCATTTAGGTTGGTTGTTGTCTTCTTTAATTTTAAAATAATATATTATTTTAGATATACGGTTGATTAGTTTATGTTACTTAATTATTTTATGTAATCATCTAATAAATTAGATAGATATATCAAAATATTTATATTACTTTGAAAATATATATTTTTTATTGTTTAAAATTATGTTTTATAATAAATAATATTTTTTTTTAATATCAAAATTATCTTTCTGAAATTTTGTTTATTATAAAATCACATTATATACAATATATATATATATATATATTCATCTAAGAAACAATAAATATAAAGTAAGTATTTTATTACTTCAAAAGTATATTTTATGTTATTTAAAAATATTTTTAAATTAGAATATTAGTATCTTGAGAAATTTCCCTTTTTAATGAAATCATATTATATATACATATATTTTCGGTTTTAAATTTATAACTTTTTCCTTTTTAATATATATGTTATATGGAAAATTTTAAAAAAGACTAAAAAAATAATAGTATTTAAATGTAATATTTTTAATTCATTAAAGGTATCGGTGTAATCAACTATCATAAAAATAACGTGAGCGCAACACATAAGAAACTGACTTCTCGAATTATATCATAGATAGATATATATTTTTATTGTTTAAAATTATGTTTTAAAATAAATAATATTTTTTTCTAATATCAAGATTATCTTTCTGAACTTTGTCACATTAGATACAAATATATATATTTTCATCTAAGAAACAATAGATATAAAATAAGTATTTATTACTTCAAAATTATAATTTATGTTATTTAAAAATATTTTTAAAATAGAATACTACTATCTTGTGAAATTTCCTTTTTAATGAAATCTTATAATATATACATATATTTTCGTTTTTTAAATTCGATTTTTAAAATTTTAAAATTTTCCTTTTTTAATATATATGTTATATGGAAAATTTCAAAAGGGAAACTTAAAAAATAATAGGTATTAAATGTAATATTTTTAATTTATTAAGGGTATCGATGTAATCAACCATCGTGAGAGTTAACGTGAGCGCGACACATAGGAAACTGACTTCTCAAATAATATTATAGAGATATACATGTATGTTGGTTTACCTTAGTCACATATATAACGATATATGTGTATATACATATGTCTATATTGATATTAGTAAACAGTTATCACAGCATGGTTATTGGTTTGTTAGTGAAAGGCTGGGTATTTTTGGCACTGTCAAGCTTTAGTTTTTTTTAGGGTTTATACTATTGTTTATACTTTTTTTTTTTTTGAAAATAGCTATTGTTTTTACTTGTAAAGGAAGATGCTGTATAAGCCCACAAAATACGTTCATATATTAAGTTCACACATTAATATTCTAATGAATTACACCAAAAAAAATATTCTAATGAACCACGCAAAATACTACTTTTTTAATGAACCACGCAAATTCTAATGAACCACGCAAAATACTTTCTATACAAAATAGAAAAGAAAGACCACATAAATGAGAAAAGTCGTCCCCCTATTACCACTTAAAAAGTAATTTAACAAATAAAATGGTATTTTGAAACGCAAAAGTGGCAACATATATGTCTCGACAGTTAATAAAAAACAAAATGTTGGAATTATTGTGCTCAAACAGCAGAGTGAAGACATGCACTTCAATACTGACTTCCACATTGCCTAATTATAGCGTCACATGGCCGCATTACGGTCAATTCATTCTTAAGGCCACCACCGTCTCAACCGGGTAACTTCTTTTGGCTGACTTGACTTTTGTTGCCAGTATCGCCGAGTCATCAGTTATCATTTTTCATGTAAGTTCCAAGTATCATGTGATAATTCGTATTAGTTACATTTACAACCCAATTATCAGATTAGTCCTAAATCCTACATATTATAAAAGAATCAGGTAGTGGTAAAAAGGCTTTAGTAGAAGTCACTCTCAACATCGATTAATTATAGGAGATACTTATACTGATTCTTTCATAACCTGTAGGATTTGAATTGTAGTCTCATCTTAACACAAGAATGCGACTAACCACTTTCCAAATTTACGGAAACAAAGAATGTGTTTTCACTAAAAAGTAAAAACTAACCCCTAAAACTGTTTTATGAAGCCGCCAATTAATTTTTTCTTCCTTGTTGCAGAAGTGTTTACTGTTTAGTGTCTTAAAATAGCAAGATGACATATTTTGACAGATCATTTTTAAAATGGTCGTATTTGTATGAATGACTTCTACATAACTATCACGAATGTAAAATTACAAATTTACATTTTGAGACAAAATAATTCTAGAAAACCTTCATTTCTATACCCTTTTTGTAACCGATCATTTCTATACATTATTGCCAAAGCAAAAATAAAAGAAACTAGCATAAGTGATAAGTTACTCATTTTTCTTATGGTGATTTTAACAGTAGGCCGGAGGACCCCACGGCGGCGTAATTCAGACAGCAGCCTCTAACAACTAACTTAGCCTTCCTCATATGTCTCATCTTTTGGTCGCTATTTACTTTATTTTATTTCATGTTTTCTAGCGAAACATATATAACAAAATCGTCACTATTTTGTGATTATTTTAACTAAATTATTGAATGCATGATATAGAAGGTGGAATTATTTAATCATGAACTAAGCTGGTACATCTTGGAATGTGCTCCTAGTGAGATGCTCTTTGGGTAGGTATCGATTCAATGAATATTCTTTGCAATACAAAGAAGTGTATACGTTAATTAAGCTAAGTTAAGTGATAAGTTTTTAAGACTAACCAGTTGCTGTTGTTAGATTGTCATAGATTTCTACGGATAAAATTCTTCACTAATCAGGAAAAATAGCAAACAATTTGTCCATTAAATGAGACAACCACATAGGAGAATCCAAAGTAAAGCACGAAAGCCCCATGACGTTATTCACGATGTATGGTTTTGTGCAAATTATTACAGTGGTTTTAAAATGTTTATGTGTTTAGAGAGTTACATACTCGCCTGTTTAAAATGATCAATGTTTTTTTAAAAAATTGTTTTTAAAAAGATACATAATTTATAATTTTAATGTATATAATAATAATAAATTTTAAATTTTAAAAATATTAATTGTGTTTATTGAATTTTGGTTGAGTAAAAGTTATGTAAAGGATTAATTACGGAAAATAATATATTTATAATTAAAAATTTACGTATTTTGTTAATATGTATAATTTTTTTTGAAAATACATTATTTTGAAACGAAGGGAATATATTATAATCTAGTCATATTGTTCCAAAATGTACTAATACGTATAACACGAATTACGTTGATAAAACGTACTAAGAATTAACGGCGAACATGGGGTTGACTATTATGTATTTTGTGAATCATGTATTGTTATTTTATTTTACCCGTCACAAAAGGACGAAGAGACTAGCGATGATAAGATACTTATAAGCAGTTAAAAGTAAATTAAAGAAAATAATCCCGTTGATTCAACTATCAACGTAAATAATTTTTTTAAAGTAAGCACCTTAGTCTTGAGCATTTTATCTGTTAAATTTGATTAAATTTGTTATTTATTTTGATTCGTTCTAAAATTTTTGGATATCTGTAAATTTTTGAAGTAGACAAATATTAAAAATTAATATCCGTTAAAAATAAAATATATCACAAATACTAAAAATTTCAACATTAGATATCCATTCTGCTCCGTATTTTTACAAATAGAAATATATTTACAGTTAAATAAATATTTGCAAATATATAATTTTATAAAATTATTATTTTAACATATATTTTTAATAAGTTCATTTATAAAATTACTTATAAAGGTATCAAATTAAGAAAAATATAAAATCTTAACAAAACTACAATTTTCTATTTTTATAAAATATGTAGTTAACTTCTAAAAGATGCTACAAGTCTTATCTCTCTCAGCTGTAATTAAATTGCCTTCTAGGGTGTTTTACTATTTGGATTTAGATTTGTATTTTGTTTATTCTGTTTTGTTGTTTAGATCTTTTGGTTTCCAGAGATATTTTATGATCTGTCGGCTTAGTTTCTAGGAAAATTTTATATTTTCCGTAGTTTTAGATTCTGGAGGTTGCCAAAAAAAAAAAAAAGAGAAAGACTCTGGAGGTTTTCGTAACTTGCCAGCTGTGTATGATCTTGTGTAAGTCCATGTTGTAAATTTTTGGAATGAATATAATCAAGTGTTTGACAAAAAAAAAGAATATAATCAAGTGTTAAAAAAAACTAATACGTCATATACGGTTCTTCTTATGCAAATAAATTTAAGAAAAATACCACTCATCTCCTTACGAGTCTCGTGTTACTTGAAAGCTTACCCGTCAACTAATACGAGAAAAGAAATTGTAAAATAGTAGGAGAATGACAGATCAACAGAGCTTAATTAGGTTTTTAATATCCAATTAACAAACGATACAGCATCTTACAGTTGTCAGAAAGTTGAGGAAAACGTGAACTACCAAAGATAAATTTAACCAGATTCGTTTGCCATCGTAACCTGTCATTCACAAGACTCGTTCATCTTTTTTTTTCTGGTGTAACGTTCATCTTTTTTTTTTCTGAGAAAGGGCTTTTTCATATTTTTTTCCTTTCTATTCTATTAATTTTTTATGACATGCCTTTTTCAATTTATAGTGACTAACCTTAATCTAGAATTAATTTTAACGCTCTAACATCTAGATTACTTTTTGAAAAATTATAAATTAGTTTACTATTTGAGTTCTACTATTTGAATTCGTTATTGACTATTTTGACTATATATACATACTGCACGGGTTATACCCCCACAATGATCACATATATATCGTGGTGATACTCATTTTCGTATCAAAATACTGCAAGCAAGATCTAAAATTCAAGGAAATCAGTTAGAAGATATAAGTTACATAGCTATCAGTAAGTATACAGTATATGAGATATGACCTCATTCGTGGCTATGCACAAAAGGCGTGAAAAAGAGCTTCGAGACTCCCTTTCTAAAGTTAAAGTTAAACTATCTTTATAGTGTTTTAGACCTTATAGTACAACGCTATAGAAGCTTTATTCTGAGCTAAATCTCGTTTACATGCGATTCTTTATCAAATTAGTGCTTTGTATCGTTCGCATACTATTTTATCAATAAACAAGAGAAATTACTCAAAATAAAACAATCAGAGACGGCTTAAGTAGACGGAGTTCCATGTGCATCCGGTGAGGATTTATTAATTTTTAACGGCCGATCAACTAATTTGTTGTCTGATTGTTTTAGACTCACACCATCCTTATACGAGGTCAAAGGATCAAGGCTTGATCACAAAACTTGATTTTTGTTGTTAATAAACTTTTCACTGGTCCCTAAAACAGTATTTTCTTTCAACCCTTTGTATATCAATATTTTCTAAGTAAATAACCTATCAGATGGTATCTTAAGAAAATAAAAGTGAAAAGTAAATTCAAAAACACTTTTATAGATTTTAATTTCTTCCCACATTTCATACCGTGAACTTAAATGTTTGAAAGATAAAAAAATTTTTTACATGTTTAGAATTATTTGGTCTGAAATGAATATTGTCAATTTTGTAATAGCTAAATAGATATATCTGGTGAGACTTGACGTTAATTTGCTAAAGATATCAAGGTAACCAAAAACCAAAAGATAAAATCTAAAATATATTATATAATATGTAACTGTTTGAGGTAGTTACTATAAAATTCTTGAAATATATTAACTTAGTTGATAAATTTACCATCGGGAAGTTTCTTCATATATAGTTTACTATGTCATGGTGTTGTCATCAAGGACATGAGACTTGGTAGTGATCATTGGTACAATATCACATGTTTAGTCATCGCAAAAAAATTCAATAACGGTATAAATACGAAAATTGCTGAGCACATAACCGCATTTGGAGTTTCATACTTAGATTTATCTAGTTGTCATGGAGTTGAAAGTGATCTGATCAAATAACCAATAACATTTCTTAATAGATGCAAACACACCCACATATGAATGTATCGATAAATATATGATTAGTTTAACAAAATTTAAACTTATATAAGAAATAGTTAGCAAAAAAGACATATAAGAAATATAAGTTTATCTAGGATATTCAAATATATGAATGTAACGATAAATATATGATTAGGTTGGATCGATTATGTTGCCATGCTCTTTACGTCGGTAGTTTACTTGACTGTGCTTTAACCGTACCGTAACAAACTAGTTTTATTTATAACAGGCTAAACCAAAATAATTAACCTGATCTAAAATAAAATTCCAAAACAAACAAAATAAAACCGAAAAACTAATTTAATTAAAATATGATTCGTTTATTTCTTTTTGCAGATGCATTTTGGTAACTTGGTCTTTTCCAAAGAAAACGAAACCAAAAAGAATTCTTAAGTTTAACAAGAATTTATTAAATCTGAATAAAGCTAATGAAAAGATAGGAACCGAAACCGAAGCAAACTTCGATCAAAAGTTACCACTTCGATATGATTGTATCGTTATTCCAAAAATATAAACAAAATGGAAGCAAACTTAAATCCAAAATTTTACCAAAAAAAAAAAACTTAAATCCAAAAGATGCCATATCTTCTTTGCAGGTTTCACCAAAAAAGAAGTATCAGAAAATTGGAATACATGGCCAACTAACTATGTGTCTATATATAGAATTGGTATATTTTCTTGTTTACAAGCAAAGGACACACATGCTTAACTATATTGACGTGTGGTGTCTATTGAGACCAGGTCTAGACTCTAGAGTTACATATTCTGTCTTATTGTCCAGCGAACTTATACAAAAATAAACTTCAGTTTTATATTTCACCGTTCTAATCAACGAAATTAAAATTTAAAATTCTCAGCTAACCTATTAAAAATGCGCATTGGTGACACGAATTTTCAAATTAACCTTAAAAGAATTATTCACCATAATATACTTAACTCAAAAACTAGTTGTTACAAATGGCATCAAATTAATATTGATAATAATAAACACATGGGTTAAATATATTTGAACATGAACTGAGTATATATTTGATCTGGATGAACTAACTCTGTAGACCTTATAGCATCCAACCCAAGAAGAATCGGTCTTTATCAGTCTCCCTAATGATTTGGACTGATCCGGCCCGTTTAAATATGCAATGTTGGATATTGTAACTAGTAGTAACAATCTTGGGCTTCGTGTTGTTCGTTTAAAACTTTTTCGAGTAACCCAATAATTGTGAATGTGAACCGAAGATAATTTATCCTCAACTATCATGTTTGCCTATGAAATTTTAAATTCATATAAAATTCTATTTAAAAATTTTTAAAAATTTCATCATGTCCGATCCCATTAGTTTAATTTGTTTTTGATCCATCAAGTGCAATGATAACAATATATCTTCATAAAAATTAGTCTAGATAAAGTTAAATCTTCTTCATCACCATGTACTAAATAATTAAAAATTGTAAAATCTCCAACCAATCATCTTCGCAACATACAAACGAAAAGTTATAAGAAAAACTTTAAATTAACTAAAATTTTTAAAACGTCAAAATCTCCACCTGTCAACCACATGAGGTGCACATGCGTTGACGACCGTGAGTAGAACACTCTCTTCGTCAAGCGGACAAGCACTTACAGCACATGCACACACACAAGCCTCCTTTCCAATTTTGGTCCCCTTTAACTAATTTAAACTTAACAATCCCTAACTACATTTAGTAACTCTCTTGCATTATTAAACTAACCAATGAACTAGTCATAACCTCTCTCTCTCTCTCTCTCTCTCTCTCTCTCTTAAGGCTCTCAAGATTTTTCCCCTAACTATCAAATTTATTACTTTTGTAGGGTTTATATTTTCCGGCAAAAGCAAATCATGTATCATCCGTCCTCCTCCAAATCCACCGCTCCAGACGACGGCGACGCCGTAAACAATCCATATGATGAAACTACAGGTGGTTTCTCCTCCCTCGGCTCTCAAACTCACCATAATCTTCCACCGCCGCCGCCGCAGCAGCACAATCCCAACGTCGTCGGGTTCGGTCATTACTTCTCAGGCGAACCATCTACCATCGGACATTCCGGCGCTTCTTCTTCTTCTTTGTTCCGACACAGAAGCTCTCCGGCTGGATTCTATGACCAACTTCTTCCCACTGATCCCAACGGTAACTTTTGCGTTTCTTACATTTTCTACCACCATATTTGATGTATAGTCGACGGTATGCAAATTAAATTACACTCTTACACGTAGGCATATATATTTTTTTTGACCCAACACATAGGCATATATCATAGGATTATAATTAATATTATTTGGTTAAGTTAATCAATGTTTTGAATTTTATATTGTTTCATTGAGATTTGAGAATATATATAATTATTTATATATATTTTTTTAGAAAAGCTTTCAATTTATATTTTAATAATTAAAGTTTTATACAAAATTGTTATTTTTATTTACTTGTACGAATTAGAATCGATATAACTAAACTGATCATTACTTATATTTTAGTATTTTTTTTACAAGACTTATATTTTAGTATTGCAGCAAATGTTTCAAAATATGTGAAATTTACGTAACGTACGATTTAAATAAACTTGTACAGTAAGTATTTGATTAAACGAGTTGGTAAGTAAATTGGTCTAACACGTAATTTGACTTCCTGGAATCCAAACTATGTAATTTAACATTGAATTGGATGCGATGACTTTTTTTTTTGAATGCGATGACTTTAACTTGTCTATCTGTTCCCCTCCACATATAAAAGGGATACGATTTTTGTTTTTTCTAATTAATTAATAATTATAATATCAACAACTTAACTGAAAATTGAAATCACAATAGCTATCAAAATATCTAGCTACCAGGAGATTTTTTTTTGGTTTATATGGTTAACCAATCTATTGATTTATTAACACCTTTCTCTTTCATTTATGTCTGGAGAAACCATGGTCGGTCTGATTTGCATACATGTACTAAAAATACATGTATACAAAGATTAGAAACATACATATAATATCTTTCACAAAAACATACGTTTATATACACCTTACATGCATGAATAATTAAACACGTATTTCTAGGAGATGCAAGTTGTATAATATAATGCCAGTTACAAAAAAAAAAAAAAAAAAAAAAAAAAAAAAAAGTTGTATAATATAATAATGTAAATTAATGCAAATAGCGTGTATTATAAAAATATGCACTTGCCAAAAGTATATGTTAAAAACGAATCATTGAAAAGTATAGTCCACTTGGCAATATTAAATCCATCCCACTTGCTCTTTTTCTTCTGACAAAGCAGCCATACGGCCCACCCTGCTGACATGGCTTCAGCGTAGTCACTATTTTGATTTTTGGATACACCTACTTGTTATTATAAGAAATGGATGAATTTATTTTTATACGAATAATAATAATAGATGTATTACTTTTATTAGTTGCAACTTGCAAATAGTAATTTATAAAACTAATTTTTGCGCAATTTGATCTTCTGTTCATTGCATCCGTCCGGTTTATTTTCCACTGTAATACATCTACAAGCCCCAAGAAAGTTTACCCCTCTTGCATTATTAAATAGAATAAATGATAATAATAGTTTGGAATGCGAATAGTGAATATTTCTAAGATTCTTTTCATGAATCTTTATTCTCTATCAAATTGGCGATAAATATAATTGAAGTAGAGACAAAGGAAGGGGTCCTCGAATCTCGAACACGGCCCATTCTCTCCTATTTTGTATATATATACGTTTCAAAAATCATACTGGTTATTAAAATATTGAGATAGATACAAGTTAATAACCCTACATAGCATTACATCTCTTTCGATTCAAATTTGTTAATGGAAGAGGGAACAGATTTTTCTCTAGGGCGGCCAAACGGAGGATACGGCGGAGGAAGAGGAAGAGAAGACGGAGGGACATCTACGTTGAAGTCGGAGCTGAGATTCTCCGGCGGAAGTAGTAGTAACTATCAAGAACATAACACTCTACCTAGAATCTCGGAGGTACAAGCGGCTGGGGCGGCTATAAACGGTGTCGCATCAACGAGTATGAGTTTTGGAAATGATAATAACAATTGGAACAGGCCGTCTTCTCATATCAGTTTCACCATTGATGAACCTGGAAAACGGTCCAAGACCACCGACTTTTTCACCTTAGAAACTCAGGTATTTCTATATTTTTGTGGTTGTTATATGTATTTGTGTTGTGTTATGAATCTTGAATACTTTAATTGTCTATGCAATAAAGTGTCATAATTATTCGAATCTCTTAGGTAAAAGAGTGGAAATTGCATATATATGTCCAAAGTTGTGTGATTTGTATTTTTATTATTGGTTGTCTAAGTGTGGAGAACGTTTATGATTGATCTATGTATGATTTACAAGTTGTCTAATGTGATTTGTATTTTTATTATTGGTTGTCTAAGTGTGGAGAACGTTTATGATTGATCTATGTATGATTTACAAGTTGTCTAAGTGTGGAGTATTATACTGTGCTGAGTGGTTTTGTGTATATACTCTAGTATGTAGTCTATAAATCAGATTTAAGTTCCATAAAGTTAACTAGCAAAAGGGATTTCAAGTTGAAATAAATGCCAATAAAAATGTATGTCACAAGTTAATGGATGTTGAGTGGTGTTGTCTAATACATATACATACTTTATAGAAGGTACTATTATTGATTTATTAATATTTTCACAAATGTTTATAAAGCTTTAAACTGATGTTTGTGTATGGTTCTGATTCTTTAGTTTAGCATGCCACAAACGTCTCTGGAAATGGCGAGAATGGAGAGTTTGATGAACATCCCAGAGGGTTCGGTGCCCTGTAGAGTAAGGGCCAAACGTGGATGTGCGACTCACCCGCGTAGTATAGCTGAAAGGGTAAGTTTTTTTTCCTAATAAAGTAGCTGAAAGGGTAAGTTGTATTCTACTGATCTGATATTAACTGAGTAAAGATATATTCGTACAAGATAATTATATGTGAAACCCAAAGAAAGCAAGAGTATGATCAAGTTTTCTGTATAGGATAGAAGAACGAGAATAAGCGGGAAGCTGAAGAAGCTACAAGAACTGGTGCCTAATATAGACAATGTGAGAGATATGAATTTCGTTTCTATGTAATTTAAGGTCTAATCAAGGAGATTATATATACATAAAAATGTTTTGACTTTTTTTTGAAGCAAACAAGCTATGCAGAAATGTTGGATTTGGCTGCTGAGCATATCAAAGGTCTTCAACACGAAGTAGAGGTGCGTCTTTCTGTACACTCGATATATTACATTGTCTCAAACTGAAGTAAAGATGATCATATTAATTAATCCTTATATGCTTGTTGAGAATATGCTACTTTTAATCAACTCAACCATATATATTTTGATGTGTTGAAAAAACAATAACGGTAATATATAGCAGATTATTAGCAGCTATTTTATAATTGATCAGATCATGAATCAACCTTTACTCAGGGGCTTGTAATATTTTCTATACAGCAAAATTTACATGACAACTGTAAATATAGCGCTTATTAGTTTATGTTTTGATAAATGATGTCATACATATCTTATTTTTCTAAAAAAATCGTGACATAAATAGGGATCAGTTTAAAGCAAGTCAGTGGATACATAGTTGCCCTATGTACGTTAATAATCATAAATAGCCACTCTATGTATACAATCACATAGAAATATATAGCTATGTATATATCATACAAATGGTTAAATAGGCTGTGCATGTTTGAGGTTAACCTTAGATCATACAAATGGTTATATAGGCTGTGCATGTTTGAGGTTAACCTTAGATTATGAGGTTCAATGTAATTCACATGATGGTCTTATTGTAGTAGTATATGAAGAAATACTCGAGTTGGACTCAGTGGCGGATCCAGCATTTTTTATTAGGTGTGTCAAATAAATTAAGTGGTGACTAAAACTAAGAATATCAAAAAAAAAAACGTAAGAAAGCAACAATCTAGATGTTCGAACTTAAGATTTAGGGGTGTCAAACTTAACTATTCTAACCAAAATAGCCAACGTAACTGAATGTCCATAGCTTAAAATTTTACTTTTTATCATTTAACCT
Source organism: Raphanus sativus (assembly GCF_000801105.2). Taxonomy (NCBI): domain Eukaryota; kingdom Viridiplantae; phylum Streptophyta; class Magnoliopsida; order Brassicales; family Brassicaceae; genus Raphanus; species Raphanus sativus. The sequence continues at coordinate 42,288,421 of NC_079514.1, read as the reverse complement.
GTGTCAGTTGACACACCTTTTCACCATTCTGTCCATAAAAGCCATACAATTGGAACATGAGATTTCAAAACACAGATATTTGCTTAGTATTTCTTTTTGGCAAATAAGTTTTCTTAGTTAATGATTTATATTCGTTGATTGTTTATCATGTGCAGTCACTAGAAAAGGGGATGGAGAGATGCACTTGTGGGGCGTGCAAGAAGCGATGATGAAAAATGATATGTTTCTAAAGATGATCCAAGAAAGTATAGAAGAAAAAGAGACGAAGGAAATAATTCAAAGAGAAAGAACATAATTTTTTTTTTGATTATATAACTTAAGCATACTCATTATATATTCATAACCGGTTGCAACTTGAGTGCTTATCTCCCTCAAATCTCGATATTTTATTTTATAAGCCAATCAGGAGTACAATTGTCTAACACATCAATAATAGACAAAGACGGAGGCAAACTCTGCCAACACCAGAACAAATTGATTGGCCTGCCAAGCTTTAAGGTAGAAAGAAGGTTGAAGAAAGCTTCTATAGTTTTATGCCTAGATAAAATTTTAAGATAAAGATGAGAAGCTGGAGGAGAGTGCTATCGAACAGTCACTATTAAGGTTTCTGCTTTAGTTATGGTTTTTGTTGCTGATCCGGTTCACTAATCTAAAAGTTTTGTCCTAAATTTTTTGCCCTTAAAGAGAATAAACAACCGAATTATATCTATCTTATTAAAACAGAAACATTCTATTGGACCTAACATTTATTTTGTAAGTTTTTAAATTAAATACACCTTTATACTTTATAGTTAAACATACATTAAGTCACTAATGTTCCTTTCTTTATACTACTATCCATGTTTCCAAACAATATACTTATCTCTTTATACTACTATCAATGTTTCCAAACATTATATTTTTTATACTACTATCGATGTTTCCAAATAATACAATAATTAATCTTAGTTATTTTATATCTATCATTTTCTCTTTAAAATTTTGTAAAAACGTCATAATTTCATAAATTGCAAAAATAGTGAACTTTATAAAATTTCGATTATTAGATTACATATCGGTCATCCATCAGTTCAATCGGTTAGTCTTGAGTTTTAGTGATTTTTTAATATGAATATTTAAAAACATAAATTGAATTGTCAAATCTCCGGATTAACCGGTATAATCACAATCGGGTTGAATTTAACAATACTGATTTAAATGCAAAAATATTTTAAATACACACTCTTTAAAAATAACCAAAATATTTATTAAATTATTAGTGAAATTTTTCATCGTAAAATATCCCGGGCTTCAAAAGCGCGGATCAAAATCTAGTCTATTCTATTAAAACAGAAGTACAAAATTAGATTAACCCTTAATTTTTCACTATATTTACATTGTTATGCCACTGAAGCATTAAATGAAGTTATATTTAAGTATGATTGTTTTTCCTAATTTAAATAATAGATTTAAGCATTTAATGTTTTTCCTAATTTAAATAATAGATTTCCTTAATAAAATCTTAACCGAAATATATTTTCTAATATATTTCGTTTTAACATATTAAATATTTTTAATATCTATTAGTAATAAATAATAAAATAAAAATTCACACATCATAATCAATTCATATAACATATAAATAAAATATTTTTTTCATATATTATTAGCATAGTGCTTCCTATATAAGTCCAATTAGTTATAAATATAAGATTTGTTTATATGATACACTGTGATATAATAGATGACTAAATCACAAAATATAATTATTTTAAAGTAATAAATAAGATCGTTATGTTTTAAAATGTTATATTAACAATTATGTAATACATATTAATTTACAAATATATATAGTATACCATTAGTACAGAGAAAAAAATTTAAGTGAAAAAAAATATCTATACGGTCACGGCCTCACGGGTCAAACTATAGAAATAAACAAAAATAACACAACATTATTTTTCTTTAACAAATTTATTTTAATAGAAATTATAGTTCCAAATATGGTTATATATTTTATGTATTTATAATTTTATTTCTTTGTATTTGAGAGATGCTAAGATTTTTGAATTGGAAAAAGTTATGATCCACTTTTATATTATTTTAATTAGGAAGTTTAAAATTTATATCATAATATTTTATTAAAATTTTAATTTTAATTTTTATTATAACAGCAAAGACTAATTTCTCATTTAAATTTATATTTAAATATTACAAATACATCATTTAATATTAAAAGAAAAATTAAAAACATAAAATAAATACCCGCCCGGTCGGGCGGGTCAAAATCTAGTTAACTATTAAACTAGTAGTAGTATTTAGTTACACGCTATTAAGCCAGGGTTATTTACCGTCATCATCGTATGTGCATGGGTTTACAACCAAAAATATATAGCATATACTCAAGAAATGAAGAATAGCTGCGTGAAACTTTTTTTTTTACCATTTTTCCTTTTACACGTTTAAACACCGTATCCACATATTTTTTGAACTATGGTTATATACTTTTAAAGGAAAATATACTAATATGTTTATGTAATTGTGAATCACAATTTTTCTTCAACAGTCTTCGGATGGATATGATGTCGAGTGTATCAACAAACGAAGCAGCCAGCATTTTAAAACATTTTATTAAAAATCATAAATTTCAGGTTTGCTTGATTTTTTATTTTAAAACTTCTATTTATGTGTTTATTATTTTGTTTTGATAATTGAAATCCTTTGAACTCCTATATTAATAATCTTATTTAAAAGAAAATAATAATATTTTGGCTTCACAAAAAAAAACAGGAATTGCCGTTAAAAATTCCTGAAACAGTCTAAGCAGATAAAAAAAGCAAACTGGAAACATGGGAAGCTCATATAATTACTGTCAACTGTCCGGAAGGAAACGTACCATTACGGAATTACAGTGTCACTAAGAATGGTCGGAAAGTGTCTGGCATCATCAGTTACGCTCCTGGACATGAGGTATATAATAAAACTCTTTAGACAGTTACGCTCCTGGACATGAGGTATGCCCAATTTCGACATTTAGATTTTTAAAAATCATAAAATTTGTCATTGTTAAGGTTTATTGTACTTAAAATTCTACCATTAACTTAACTGATTCATGTAAAATGTCCATATATAATATAAATATAAAACTCAAAATTAATAAGTAACTATTAAAAGTGATTATTTAATAATTTTGTTAAAAAGACTATAGCAAAAGGAGAAATTTAAAGTAAAATTAGATATTAATTTAGTCCCAAATTAAAACAATTTTATAACTCGATAAAATAATAAATAATTATTCAGTTCAGCTTCCAATCCAGTTTTAAAAACATTACTAAATTTTATATACGAGTTAGATCCAACCCTTCTCAGCACTAGGGTTAGGACTTCATATGTTAGTTTCTTTAATAGTTTTCTAACATATGTTTGTATATATTTTTAAGGTTTGCTTTCTTCATACCCAGACACGTATGTGTCTATGTGACATTGGTAACATTTTTCTCAGATTATAAGCTATAGTAACCAAAGATTTGTTGTTGTTGGGAGACCGAGTGATTACACCTCCAAATCCAATATGTATGTAAATGATAGATTATAAAATTCAAGGGTCAAAAAGAGGTATATCAAAAATCTGAGATTCTATGACATTTTCAATATAAAGTCACTGTGGTCCCTTTAGTTTATAAGTGTTCCAAGTCCCTCAGGAAGTAGCTTTTTGTCTCATCCATTTAGTAGCTGACCATTTCTCGCCAGATAGAACTTCACATCCTCCATGTATGCTCTTTGGATCTGACTGTCCATCAAGCCCCTGAATAACACAAGAGACGAGACCAATATGAAACACAAAGCAGTCCACATGATTCATGTTTGTATCAAGAAAGCAAGTGAATAAAACAAACCATGCTCCAGAAGAGAACTGCGTCTCCTTTGGTGGGTTTCACAGAAATGCCTTTCATGATTTTGCCACCACAGGTGCATTCACCATCACCAGCCTGCATTTGAATAGAGAGAGACATAAAAATATACACATTGGTTTCTACTTTCAGACATAATGTAGAGAAGAAACAAATGTGTAGTGTAAAGAGATCCTCCACAAGAGGAAGAAGAAGCTATACATACCAAAGGGAAATAAGTTTCTCCTCCTTCAACATCATCTGTTAAGTACATTAGCATAGTTGCTACGCGCTGACCACCGCGTTTCAGATTGAACTGTGTGGAAATCATAAGACAAAGAAATGATGTACACACAAGATAACGTACTATAGAAACTAATTGTTCTAAGAAGATAAAAAGAAGAAGATCAGAACCGTGAGCAAGACTATAGAAATGAAATGTAACTGAAGCCTTACAGTGTCAGAAAAGTAATCGTGATGCGGTCGGTAAAACTGGTTTGGCTCATATCTGCACTGCATCAGATTTTGATTCATCAAATCAAGAAAACAGATTCATTTGCTTTAACTAAAAGAGTAGTAAGATTGCACTTCTGGACGCACCTTAGGACCTGAATGAGTTCTCCATTCTCTGCTGGTACTTGAGAAAAGACCGAGATTCGCTTTTCAATTGCCTGATAGCAAAATGAAAGGAATATGATTATCAAATTGAAATGACACACCTTTTGAAAACATGAGAGAGTCAGTGTGATCTACCTGTATCATTGGATAACTTCTTTCAACATGATTTAGAAACATTCCAGAGCTTGTCCTCACATCACTTTTAACTCCCTAAACAAGAAGAAAGTGATGGATAAGATTTTTGAGAGCATTTCTACTCGCACAAAGTGTTTGACAGTAATATAGGTCTAAATCTCTAGAGTGTGAAATATGAATATGGCAGTACCTTTCCTGTTTTAACATCAACGACAGTGGAAACCTGAAGGCGAGGCCTGGCGATAGCTTTGAGGTATTCACATTCCTACAGATACACAAATCAGGAGAACAATAAGAAACTTGTTTTAAAAGGCAAGACAAAAAATGATAAAAGCCGTTTTGCTAACTCTTATGGTAATGCAATTAGAACAAAGCCAAAGAAAGGTTCCATCTAAGTCCTAAACATACTTTAATTATGTCCATCTAGAAATATGATAAACATGCTGTATAGAAGTAACAGATTAATCAATGATCCTTAAACTCAATGCCACCTCGTTTAACTCAGCGAATTAAACACTAATATACAGGGGCGTGTAGATTACCTCTGAACTGAGGAAGTTATGAAGCACAATAATTCGAGGGGACCAACTAACTACTTCAGGCTTGACCTGCACTAAAGCAAATCAACAATTAGCTGGAATCAAAAGCAGAACAGACTTCGATTTTACAGAATGGATATTATAAGACTTACATAGCCAAGCCGCAAAGCTTCTGCATCTTTGTCTTTTGCCCACCGCGACACATCTGAAAATATATGAGTTATCGCTATAATTTCCATATAATCTCAAATTAATCTTTCCTAGAATAGTCTTGTCCTGAATCCTGATGCTAAGATTATAATGTATTGTGTTAAACCTATATGCAAGCATTATACGAACCTCGGAGATGTCGGGAGCTCTGTCCCCGAAGCCCTCTTAGGGATGGTAATCCAGTTCCTGAAACAACAAGCAAGCAACAGAGCAGCAACAAAGATTCACAACATATTAGTGTTTTTTTTTTTTTTTTGCTAAAATTTGGAACAACATATTAGTGTTTCCACAGCAATCAATCCCTTTACAGAAGAGCTCACATCAACTTAGTTGTCAAGCTAAATCTCAACAAGAAACATTGCCAAGAATCAAAAAGACATTCAAAACTACAAATAAAACATGTAACACATAATCATACTCTAAAAAAAAGGAAGAAAGAGGTAGTTACCGTACGAATCTTCCAATCTGTTGATAAAGGCCAATTGTAACAAGGCACCTGGGGGAAAAAAAGAAACAAGAAACACAATCTACATGAGTTACCAAAAGTGCCGTTTCAGTTTGTCACAAAAAAAAAGTCAATTTCATAGTCTTGTCTCCAAATAAAAAAAAAAAAAACAGAACAGATTTAGAACTAGAGTCACGGTAATGATAAATAAAGATATATAAGAGGTGACATCAAATTATATAAGCTTTATAGCATCTGCTATAAATAGAGAGAGAGAGAGAGATGAAGTTACCTATGATCATTCCGATAGTGACAAATGTCAATAGACCGAACACGATCTTCATGGCAGGAGGAGCTGCTGCCATGTTTCCTTTTGTTTTTGTTTTGGATTGGGGAGAGAGATTAGTAACAGTCTTTTCACAGAGGAGCTTTTTGAGATTTGGGAGGGTATGTGTGAGAAAACGTCAGAGGAGTTTCTTTGAATGGATCTGTGCTGCTTTACCATAAAAGAAAAAAAAAACAGAACCTTCCTTTCTTTTCTTTCTTTATTTTCTTTAATGAATAGCTCTAATTTAGTTGACCAAAAGATTAGCTCAAAAAACAAAAAAAAAATATATACTAGAATTATAAAGATATTAAATTATTGCAATATGTTTTTAAATTAATTATAATTTATAAGTGATATTGAGACATAACATATATAATTATAATTGTTTCTATAGTTATTAACTTGAAACCTTCCACCTACAGGTGAAGGTCTTGAACTGGGTAGACGGCGTTAAAGGTTCTTACTTTACCGGCTTAACTGCTCAATTCGGAGCTTCCTTACCTTCTGAAGCTCATCAAAGCGTTAGACTCGAAGCTTCTCTTGTGGATCCTCTGGACTCATGTTCCAATCTCTCTTCCACTGTCACTCTCTCTCTCTCTCTTAAAGTCTATAGCTTTGTTCAGATTACTGAATGTTCCATCTTGTTTCAGTTAGATGGACGTATTGCATTGTCGGTTCGTGGAAACTGTGCTTTCACTGAGGAAGCTGGTGCTTCTGCTCTGTTGGTTATTAATGACAAAGAAGGTTTGGTTTTTTTCGCAATGGGTTTGTGAAAAAATGGAAGCTTTGTGTCATTTAAATTATTCTTTTTTTAGATCTTGATGAGATGGATGGGGTGTATGGAAAAGGATACAACTTTGAATGTGACCATACCTGTTTTAATGATCTCTAAGTCAAAGCGGGGATGCTCTCAACAAGTCTATGGTAGAAAACAAGAGTGGTGAGTGTTGTAGACTCGTTAGATAGGCTTTATTGAGTTGTGGTTGATCTTCTAAAAACGTCTTATTATTATTCTTTGTAGTTGAGCTTCTGTTGTACGCACCAACTCGTCCTGCTGTGGACTTCACAGCTGGATTGCTGTTGCTCATGGCTGTTGGCACTGTTGTCGTTGGATCTCTATGGTCTGAGCTTACAGATCCTGACCAAGCCAATGAATCTTACAACATATTATCAAAGGTTAATAACATCTTTCAAGTCCTTGCTTGGTGTTCACCATGTATATTACTCTATAATTAACTCTTTATCAAAGAAAGAAGATTGATTTTAGAACTTAATTTTCTCCAGGAACTTTCTAGTGTTGGAACTAGAAAAGATGATCCAGAGAAGGAGATCCTTGATATAAGTGTCCACTGGTGCTGTGTTCTTTATAGCAACAGCCTCAATTTTCCTCTTGCTGCTTTTCTACTTCATGTCATCATGGTTTGTATGGGTGCTCACTATATTCATCTGCATCGGTGGCATGCAGGTGAACATTCTTGTGGTTTTGAACTAGACTAGTGTAGAATTATTGAGATTGAATGAATGTTTGCTTTTTGTCTCATCAGGTTAACAAAGTCTCTGTTGTTTTCAGGGTATGCATAACATCATTATGGCAGTTTTATTGAGGTATTCTCAATTATTCCTAAATATTAAACTTCTTTAACATCTCTTAATGGATATATGTTGTGATCCGTCTGCAGAAGCTGCAGACGTCTTGGTCGGAAGTCTGTGAAGCTCCCTCTGGTTGGGACAGTGTCATGGATGTCGCTTTTGGTGAATATAATCTGTCTAGCGTTTGCTGTCTTCTGGTTTGTAAAGCGGCACACATCTTATGCTTGGGTTGGGCAAGACATCTTGGTAAAGCTCTGTTTTTTTTTCTTCATGCTGTCATGTAGAGAAGTTTTTTTAGTATGTGAAATATTTCATTGACAGGGGATCTGTTTGATAATCACAGCCTTGCAAGTGGTTCGATTACCTAACATCAAGGTAGTTAAGTCTTGACTTGTTATGTAGTAGTGATTTGTGATTAAATTGCTGATAGTGTTTTGCTGTACTCTCAGGTTGCTACCGTGCTTCTTTGCTGCGCGTCTGTATATGACATCTTTTACTCTTATGTTTGTTCAGTTCTTTCTGACTTTGATGCTTGCTCTCTTCTCTTTGGTCTCTCAGATATGACAAGTTCAAAAAGAGGGTGGTGTCAAGTGGGTACTTTCTTTGGTTGACTATTGGCTACGGAGTAGGTAAGTTTCACTCTGCACTGCAAACATGGCTGAATGATTTACTATTTTAGCACATTTTCACAATCTTTGAAACTTCGCTGAAACATAGTTTCTTCCTGTTATGTTGTCTAGGTCTGTTACAGACGTATCTAGGTCTGTATCTAATGGACGGACATGGCCAACCTGCGCTGCTCTAAATAGTTCCCTCCACACTAGGTAATACAGGAGCTTGAGTTTCTCTCTTCCATCTGTTTCTGTCCATTGTTATTCAAACAAAACCTGATGTGTTTGTTTCTCTCTAGGTTTAGCTGTCGTTCTAGGGGTTGGTAGAGGAGAGCTTAAAGAACTATGGAACTATGGTATCGAAGAGCCAGAGTCTCATACACCAGAGGATCATCACTCTAATGGTGTGTGTGAGATCTACCAAACAAGCTCAGCTTACCCTTGAACATCTAGCAAAGCTTAGGAGATTTAAACTATGAGAGATGCATAAAGCTGATGTTAAGCTCTAGACAAATCTAAACGTAATAGGATACCCAAAAGTAACTCATGAAGTGTTTTGTACAGAGTCCATAACAGTGATCATTGATGTGCAAAAGTGCATGAAATTTGTAAAGTTTGTCAAAGTGCATGATCGATGATCATTGATGTGGAATTGACCAAAACAGTGACCAGTGTATTTACATGCACGTGTGTTCATTATTGATAAAGTAAAGGCCAATCGTGTGAAGTATATGTATGACCAACTTCATAATATAATATGTGTGGAAAATCCAGTTCGCACGTAAAGTTGCGATCGCTTAGAAAGAAAACAAATATAAATCGGAGTTACGTAGTTTAGTTGTCTTTTTGTTAATTATGTGATTGTGTTTGTAGTTTTGATTTCAATCCTGCATAAATACGGTAGTGTGTGCGTTAATTAAAAAAATGTAAAATATTTGTTTTAACATTAAGAATCATAACCAGGATGAGTTTGGCATGACTAATTTTCTCATAAACCCTGAATCATCCATTGCTAATATCTGATATGGCGTAAAGTACCATTCACAATGAAAATTGAATTAGATGCACAATGAAACTAACTTTTTATGTGAAACCACTAGTATAATGTATATTTTATGATAATTCTAAATTTATAATAAAACTATAGTTTATTGTGTAAGTTACAAAAGTAAATATATAATTCAGCCATAAAATCATCATTGATGAATTACAATCAAGGCGAGCCTATAGTAGCGCATAGCTAAAAAGAACATTAAAAAGTAGTGAATAGCTTCAACTGCAAGTTCCCAAACCCTAATGTTTATAACGTTTTTTATATACAAGAGCAATACCAACTTAAACAATCATAGCATGATAAATATAAAATCCCTTATTATCAAAATTCAAAAAAAAAAAAATTGTAACTTATGGACTAATACATATCCACACATTTCATATATGCATATACCCTATCTTACACGTATGTATGCATATAAGAATATGTACACATATCATGATCACCCCATTCCAATACTATATATGTGTGACGTATATTTTTATATGCATCATTGATGATGATGATGATTGATAATCATTTAGGAGACAAGCCATCAACAAGACACTGCATGACCTTGACCTGCATACTAAGGCACTTGATGTAATGAGCCGTCTCTTCCATCAGCTTTGAAGTCTTCATTTCTCCGCCTCCGGGAACAAGATTCCTCAGCCTCTCCGCCGCTGCCTCTTCTACTGGATCTCTTCGGTTACTTCTCCTCCTCAGCCAAGTCACCCTCTTCCTCCTCCTAGGGAATCTTACGATCTTGTTGTTTCTTTTGGCGGCTCGCTGTAAGAGGGCTCTACTCCAGAGCCGATCAGTGCAACCGGCTGCTCTGGCCATGGACACATACGCAGCCTTCTTGATTTTCTTGACACGATCGCTTTTTTTGTCCGGAGAACTGAAAGGGTTTTGTGTACTGAGATTTGAGAGGGTTTGGAGGAAGTGGAGGGCAAATACATCCTTCTCAGGGACGTCTGTGTTTATGTGGTTTTCTGCGAAGGCCATTGTTTGGGTTCTTTGAGAAAATAAGAACTTTAGTTGAGAACCTTTATAAAACTTTTTTGAGAATGACACAATATTAGGGTTAATAAATAGTGGGGAGAGAGAGAGAGAGGGGGGGGGGGGAGAGTGAATAGTACTATTTAGTCTTCCTGATATTTAACCTTTCTTCTACAATTATGGTTTTTTATATCACAAGACACACCTATCAAATTCACTTTAAAGTTCAACCATGTGTAAAGTTTTTAAACATGTTTACTATTTCATGATCTAAATATGACCAAAGTTGTAAAAGAAAACCATATATGAAGAGATGAAGAGGGTGTTTTCAGAAAAAAAAAAGAGAGATGAAGAGAATTAGGTTTGCTATATTAGCTTTGTTAAATTGAATTTAGGAGCTTTATTTTGTTGACAACGAACTTTGATAGCTTTATAAATGACGGAATGACCCGCCAAATGTAATTGCATAAAAATATGAGAATGTGAAGTTAAGTAATTAAGTGATAGTTTCTTCATTGGTGACAAAATAAAACAATAAAGTTCTACATTGGGACTACTAATAGGATATGAGAAATTTGTTTAAATTTTTGAAGATCCGTCTGGTCTAGTGTACTGTTAAGATGTTAGCTGATGGATAGTTAGATGTCTTATAATTCCATTTAACTTCATTATCTTCAGGATAGTTTGTTCTTTTCCCAAAAAGAGGAACCATTTCGAGCTTACAAGATGATAAGATGTGTTGCAGTTTGCCCAAAAAAAAAGATGATAAGATGTGTAAAATCATTTTAATTTAAGAGTTTAAAACTAAAATTTTTAAGATATCAAATTTTATATATTTAGACAAGTATAATATATACCTAAGGTGATTAAGTCTTGAATAAATAAATGGACATTTAGTGGTTTGGCTTGAAGAAAAAGAGTGATGTCAATAGATTAACAGAACTTGGCTATTTTTGACCAATTTGAAAAAATATAAATAACTTTAATGTTAGTATTTGAACTAAAAATTTAAAAAAAATTCGGATGATGTTTACGTAGACGCAAAATAACTAAGCCCGTTTGGCTCATACTTTGTAGAAACGGAAAAGGAGCAGAGCAATTGGGAGCAGGCATCAGATTATGGAACAAAATTTCAACCTCATTTTTATGTTTCTTTGTTTGTTTTTATAAAATGTTAATTTTAGCTACGAATGCGTACAGATTAATTAACGTGAACAGCTAATAGAGACGTTATGATAAACATTAGGTAAGCTATATATATCTTATCTAACATGTATTCATTCATGTTAACATTAATTAATGACGATAGGTATGGAATAATTATGGAAACCATAAGCTCTTTTTTACTTAGTAAAAGGCAAGCTCATTTTTATTGCAAAATAATTAACATACCCCCCCCCCCCCCCCCCAAAAAAAAGTCAATTAGTTGAGTTATATTACTTGCCCGATCTCTGACTTATTAACAAAATTCTGCACCGCTTTTAACCGATATAAGATTTTTATTCGATCCCAAGTTTGAACTATACGAAGTAACACAGTTGAAAACAAAGCAACTACAACATATCAAACCAAATTTTAGCTTTAAAAACTATGATTTATAAAAAAAATAAAACGTGACAAAAGGTGATCAAAGATATAAAATGTTCACCAGCAAGATCAGCGACACCAGTTATAAATACATCTTCATCTTTTTTAGTATTTGAGATCATTTAATTGATTTGGCCAAAAAGATGACAACAGCATTATATTATATGTACACTATAATAAACAAATTTTAGAAAACAACTCAAACAAAAGAAAAAAAAAAGAGAGAGAGCGGAGAAAAGAGACTTAAGGAATACAATTTGTGTTTGGTTAAGGCTATAATTTAGCATTAGTCCCATCTCTTTTGTGTTAATCACTCTCTCCCTACCGCTTTTCCGCCGGACGTATTTTACACGCCATTAATTATTTTGTTTTAGCACTAATTATCATATATCACTCTTTAAAATTAGACTCCAATATTATTGAATTCCCTAAATCAGTCCCAAAATATTTTCGATAGTGTTTCAAATTGTACATCTATATCACAGAAGAAATATTTTAAATTTATCAAGTAACTAAGTATCTGGAAATCATAATTTACAGACACAAAAATGATATTAGGAGTCTAACTAAATGGATAATAAGATTTAAATTAAAGAGATTAGCTAAAGAAGGAGGTTAAGAAGTGGTAGAGTGGGGCCACTAATGGGCCAACCACCACATGAAGGCACATGGCTATGGCCTTTACCCACCCCCACATTCCTTTCTCTCTATCCTTTAACTTTTAATTTCTGCTTTAATTACTTGATTAGTATTAGCAACACGCCTACACCAATCGTTTTTATTTGATTCTCCGCTTCATTTTTATGTAATTAATAGTTAGTCGTTGGGGATAGCTTTAAAAGTATTCAGCTAAAATGTAAAAACAAATAGAAAAGAACAAGTGGTATTTGGCCTAGTAAATAAAGAGGAAGACAACTATGAAACTTGAAAAAGAATTACACATCATTATTCACGTTCTAAACCAGGGACGTGTGAAAAAACTACGTCATCCCTGAGGCCTCCTTTTTTGTCAGTTGTTTTATTGTTAATTAACGTTAGTAAAAAAGAAGACGGCTCCTTAAGCTTGACGTTACAACTGTCGGCGAATCTGCTCGTAATTGCTGACGTGGCTACGATGTTGCTTTCTCCGGTGGATAATATGACGGCGCTACTTTTCTTTCATTGTTATTTTTATTTCATGAGACGGGCCAAACCAATGAAACCATGAATGAAGAATAAATAGTGTGCAAGCAATTTTAAACTCAATTAACAAAATGTATGTTTTATATATCCCAATACAAATTTGGCAGCACATCTCTATTGTTATAAGCGAAGAAACCTGAAGAGTGGCTAAATATGTTTATGATTATTGTGGTTCAAACAAATTGCTATAAAGAATTACCAGCGAGAAGTTCAGACAAAACAGATAGAAGATCAGGTATTCGTAAAAAACAAAAGTTGATGAGAGACCATGTTAGTATGAAACTCCAAAAATATGAAAGATCGTACTAATTACATGTTCACATTGTTTCGGTCTAAATAACTTACAGAATACTTATAACGCTATCACTAGGTCTTATAAAAGTTGCAAAACTTTGATGTAAAAAACAATTTAAAAAAAAAAGACTTTTCAAAATTTTTAAAAAGCGGACAGAACCAAAAGGTTTGCACGTGGGATAAATTTAGTGTCCACATACATAACACACACGTACATACATATACAGAGATCATTTTTTGATAGTCTGTGTTGAGAAACCAGAACCATAGAAAATAAAAGGTGGGCCAATCTTGCCTATTGTTAGAGAGGCAAGGTTTTAATACTTGTAGCTAACGAAGACCACTTCCTAATTAACTAATTTATTTTCATTTAAAATTCTAATTAATTATTGTTAATCACTATTCTTCAATTATTGTTAGTTGGTATAAGCTCTATATTATTTTTTCCATCGTGTTGAAGTTTCAATGAGTACTTACATATCCGGAAGTACATGTATGGTTTCGAAAAAAAAAATACATGTATGGTGTTAAATAGGAGTGGGCGTTCGGATACCCGTTCGGGTTCGGATCGGGTATTTCGGATTTTCGGGTATTTCGGTATAGGAGTATAAAACCCGTTCGGGTATTTCTATATTTCGGGTCGGATTCGGATATTTTTAATTCGGGTTCGGTTATTTCGGGTCGAGTTTTCGGATATTTAGATTTTGCGAAAAAAATTAACTTCTTTATTTCTCAATTTTTTTCTATTTAAAAATATATTTTTTTACTTAACTGATATTGTATTTTTAATACATTGAATGATTTGAAGATAAAATCTTAAAAATAAAGATACTAATTTGATTATTGTTTTAAAATTTTAACTGTAGCTTTTGTTAATGCATGAAACAAAAATTTAGACATGCATTTTAAGCATTTTAAGTGAGTAAAAGATCACTTTTCTTACAATTATATGTATATTATCTAATTTTGAACCATGTGTATAATTAATATAAATATTTTGAATAAATTAAAGAAATAAACTATGAATATATGGTTAATGGTATATAAGTTCGGTTATCTTCGGATATCCATTCGGGTTCGGGTATTACCCGTTCGGGTTCGGATATCCGATCTCTCATAATTCAATATCCGTTTGGGTATTTTACTACTTCGGTTCGGATTTCGGTTCGGGTTTTTCGGGTCGGGTTCGGGTGCCACTTCGGGTATCGGGTAAAGTGCCCACCCCTGGTGTTAAATGTAGATTATTAATATCCAAGTATCCAACTTATAGTAGCTAAATTGAAGAGAAAAAAATCTCTAGTATTAACTGTACGTGTATTTCTTTAAGCTTTTCGTCTTGTATTCCATAAGAAGAAAACATACGCATTAAATTAACTACTGATCATATTTTCAAAATATTGGGCTAACTTCTTTTCATTTTAGTTGAATAAATAGTCAAATACTTGTTTATAATATGTCACTATGATATTCAAACTAATCACCATCATACATAATTTTGATAGTTTTTGTGCCAATACATAGCATCTTTGAATAGTTTAGACTTTGGACTGATATACGACGGCATTAATTGGCTATTAATAGACCAACCGTTTGATCAGAATTATTTAGTTTCAAAAAGAGTTAACCAATAGAGATCACAATTAATTCGTTCGACCAATTATAGACTTTTGCTAAGTAAAAAGTAGCAAGTAGCAACAAGCCAGATAAGCTACTTTGATGTTGGGTAGTCAAACCACTTACAAGGCTGTGATCATCAAACAACCAAAGGATACGACAATGAACATTTTACATAGTTCAATAACAATACCAAAATTTCTCTACATAACCTCTTAACTCTAAGGAAAGAAAGGAAAGAGAGCAATATAGATCCAAATTGACGAAAAATTTACTTACTAACAATTTTCTTTTGTAAACATGTGCAAACGCTGATATACAAATTAGTCAGCATCATATAAAACATTTGATTCCATTTTGATTAAAAAATCTCAAAACCATCGCATGTAGCATCTTTTAATGGATTGAAATTTGAACTAATGTAGACACTGTTTACTAATAGACCAACCATTTGACCAAAATTATTGAGAAAAGAAAATTAACAAAATAGCATAATCCAAGATTAGTTAGTATGTTATCGGTCACGGGTTTAAAAGGCCTTTTATCATCATTTATTTCAGGCTTCAAACCTATTAATGGATGGGCCTTATTTTTTTTTTTTTTGAACAACTGATTATATTAAAAACTAAAGATCTAATGGGCGATTATAACCGGAGTGAAACTTGACGGCAAACTGAAAGACAAAAATAGCTAAAACATGACAGATGATAGATACGGCTAAGGAGAGAAGAGACCCATAGAAAAACTTCATTTATAATCCTAGAGTCTGCATTCGAAGGAATGCGCTGAAGTCGAGATCGACGTTGAAGGACCCAAATACCAGGTTTTGTGAGCAGCTAAACACTATTTCTGAAGATGCAAGAGTCTTCCGACGTTGCAGTGAGGTGCGGAGAAGCTGCCGGAATAGGACTGCACACAGAGTCATCGACGATACAGCTTCTAAAGGATAGTATTTGACAGAGTCGGAAGATACTGAGTTTAAGTTATGCTGCCATAAGATGCGGGGAAGAGGCGACGGAGACACGAGTCTGACTCGAGATAAATGCCTTATAATCCATGTCCAATATATTTACAGTTTACAAACAACGGTAGTCTACAAGTTTCTTTCGGGAAAATGATAGGTACAAAGATGTATGCTTACTGCTTAGTTATTTGCAGTCACTAACTAAACAGAAAAAAATTTAAACGAAAATCCATGATTTAAAATTGTAAATCATATATATAAATTGTTATAGAACACATATTTTGTTTGCCATCTTTTTCTTTAACTTACTTTATTCATAAACAAATAATAGAAAGAAAAGATAATATTGAGCACACATTTTGAATCACAGTATTACTCACAATTCAATTATGATGACTATAACACAGTTAAGATAATTGTCATATACCAGCTTAATTACAATTAAGCTCACTTCACAAGGCCTGAGTCGAAACTAACGCCCGTTGACGGTAGCCACATCGTCCCGCCAATGAAACCAGCGACAGTGAACCCTTCCGCTTCCTTCACCGTTAAAGAAGAATGATACCCGGCCCATTTAACCCGACCCGAAACCGATGATGCAGGACCCGAGTTACCAAACTCTCCGTAAAACAGAGTTTTAAGACCGAAACCACCCGACCAAGGAGACCAACCCGACGGGGGAATCGATCCACCGAGAAAAGACTGCATCACCACCGTTCTTGAATACTCTTTCCACGGCCGGCCAAGATAAGTCGTTGACTGCGCCGTGATCTTGCAGTTATGTATCGAGATTCCGGTGTTCTGACCCGGGTTGCTCCGCCCTTGCGCGGTCACGAAGTTTTTTTGACCCGACTTCCGGGCGACGAAGTTGCAGGACTGAAATACGACGGCGGAGTTTCCGAATACGAAGTCGACGGTTCCGGTGATGTCTGTGTCTCGGTAGAATTGTCGTTTCGAGTGCGTGTAGAGTGAGTCTTGGTATCCTTCGATGGAGCATCGGTACACGACAGATTTATCTGCTCCGACACGAAGGGCAACCGCTTGCTCTGCGCTGGGTCCAGCACTGTTCACGAAGGTTATGTCGCGCGCTATAAACCCATCTCCCATAGCAGCTTCCAAAGTTTGAAAAACACAAAACAATTCGTTAACCGGTCTGGTCTGAATCTGATTTATACCGTACCGAAAAATAAAGAATTTTTTTTTTTTAAGTGAAAATTTAATCAATGGAGAAAATAAAACCGAACTAAATAGATTAAAGTTCAGTTTTGTTTGAAAACTTTTAAAACTTTGTTAGAAGGGCAAAATGTCAAAAACCAAACACTTATTTGATTTGATTTCTATATTTTCTAAACCCAAAAGTCTTATCAACTAAAATCAAAAGACTTAGTTTTATTTTTTCTTACTGACAACTATGTTAGTTTTTACTTTTTATTCCTTTGCCCAAAGCTTTTATTTGAAATTCACATACTATATATGTTTCACAAAGATAGATTAATTTATGTTTACATACATAATTCTTTTTAAATATTAAATTTTTATTTTAACCTTTTGTTTTCTGTAATTACCAATCCTTTAATAAAATTAAGCAAATAGTAATTTAATCAATCTATTAAATTTTCTATATTTATGCTTTATTATATAAAATAACTAAACTTTATGAAAAATGCAAATTTATTTATATGATATATATATTTAAAAAACATTTATATATATGAAACGCATAGAGATATGTTTATCGAATATTGTATCTTACCGACGGTGGCAGTCTTTTTTTTTTTTTTTTTTTTTTTTTTTTTTTTTTTTTTTTTTTTTTTTTTTAAATAGATATATTAATTGAACAACCCGAAACGGGAATTACAAGATTCGATTACAAGGATGATTTGAACA
Source organism: Raphanus sativus (assembly GCF_000801105.2). Taxonomy (NCBI): domain Eukaryota; kingdom Viridiplantae; phylum Streptophyta; class Magnoliopsida; order Brassicales; family Brassicaceae; genus Raphanus; species Raphanus sativus. The sequence continues at coordinate 42,270,513 of NC_079514.1, read as the reverse complement.
AAAGTTCTCGAGGCAATCTATTACTAAAACGAGCTTCGCCCACCCACTAAACCCGGCACATTCCGCTCATCCGTTTTTCAATTTTCTCGAGAATCGGTTGCCGTTCTCAACCTCCGACGATGACTTTGGATAGGTGAGGTTCTCCTTGTTGCCAAGGATGCCGGGACTATCCTTGTCGTCTTTGGAGTAGCTAGTTTCCGATGATCGCCTCAAACCTTTATAACCGTCTCCTTCGATGAACGCACAAATGCTATAGAAGGATGGGAAGGAACACAAACCTTTGAAAATCGCTCCCGCCCGACTGCACTGCCTCCTACCGCACAAACTGACCAGGGAGAGGAGACCAAAGTCTTCAAACCCAAGACAAATAAAGACAAAGCGGGTACGGACCGATTGCCATGAATGGAAACCTGAACGCTGCTACAAAACCTGCAAAAGCTAATGCGATGTAACACTGCCATGATCGAAAACGATACACGGCCTCGGGATATGTCACAAAGCCGGAAGATCCACCGAGGATACAAAGACTCCTCAGACAGAAGAAGCCAATAGAAGCCTCGTCCACCGCCTTCTCCAAGAACAGGAGATAGGAAAGCTTTATCTTGTGAGAAGGAAGGCTCGGTGGCACGAACCCACCACACCAATACGAACACGAGCAACACCACCAGAGAGAAACGTCGACATAACTCTCCTTGGTTACAGGAACCACTCACCGGGAAGAGGAAGGAGATCCAGAAGGAGTAAGCAAAACCGCATCTGAGAGGCCATAGACGACCACCTTCGATATTGCAGCGCTGCCTCTACCACACGCCAACACCGCGGGCTCCGACACACGCCAGAAACCGGAGCTAAGCGAGCCTCTGAGTTAAAGGGAACCTCCAGAGTTCCTTAGGCAGTAGCGACGCAGATCCCGCCAATCCAAGACACCAAGGTAAAGTCGATGATTTGCTGCTACACGCCTCTCACTCACCGCACGGACTAAGGAAGCTCGAAAGCTACCAACCGGAACAGAACAAATGAGACAGCCGAACCTCCTCCACGCGCAATCGAACCTACAAGAAGTAAAAGGGCTTCCTGCCAAACCCTAAAATCCGACCACACCAGACGAAACCACACCCTCTCTGCGTCTAGACTCCAACCACCTAGCAGACCACGCTGAAACCGGAGCTCCCCTGCAGCAGAGACGAAAACGACGGGTCACCAGAAGCAGAGCGACGACAAGGCAGGGAGAGTGAAGGGGACACCGGTGAAGCAAAAGAGAAAACAAAGAGACAAGGGCAGAGGAGAAGCCTCCGGTGCCGGAACCTGCGCTCACGCGCTGTCCGTACCGGAGCGAGTGAGATCTACTTCGTTGGCCTTCGAGAGAGAAAGTGAGGAGAGAGAAAGAGAGGTCTGTATCCGTTTATAAAATCCAGTCTTGTAAGTAGTGTAGCCGCCTCTATTACTTCTGCTACCTACAATGACCGTTACGCCCTTCCCATCACCAACTAACATAACGTTCTTCTGCTTCGTCGGGATGTTAATGTTCTCCTTATAGGTCCCAGCTTTCAAGTGAATCACGGTCCTTCCTCCACTACTCGCCAACGAACAAGCCAACAACGCTTCTCCTACTGTTTTGTGTGTCCCACTTCCGTCTGCAGCCACCACCGCATCAATCTTCAGTTCTTCCACCGATGCTTCTAGAAGCCTCCGCTCCTCCGACGAAGTAAGAAACCTCGGAAACTGCTCATGTTCCGACAAGAGCCTCTGGGGTTTAGACTTCAGGGATACGAACAACTCTAGCGAGTTAGTTAGCAAACTTGAGAGGTTTCTTGCGACGAAATCCATCGCGATTCCGTGGTTGTAAGAGTTAGATTTTTCTTGGAGGCTCTGCTCACAAGTGTCTTGGTTTGTGAGTGTTGCGCTTAGCCATGTATGAACGTCTTCATCGTCATCACTTGAAGTGATGCGAGACAACATTTCAAGTGTGTCGTCTAGGAGCTCAAGGCAGTCGTGGATGGGGTCGGACACGTGGACTTGTTCGGTACGTTGAGAAAGAGTGAGGTTGAAAGCGAGAGAACGAGCCAAGAGTGCATGGCTCATACTCTCTTGGACCGATGCAAGGAACACTTGTTTGGTTCTTGATGATGAGGAGAATCTTGAGAAGTGGGAGTAGGAATTGGAGTTGGTCACAGCTGAAGTTGTTAGAAATAGGTATAAGAAGTTTATGATGAGTAAAGTCATTAGTGTTTTGGTAATCCTATTATTTGATAATGACAATGATGAAGCCATTTTAGGTTTAATGATTTGTAAGCTGTTGTAGTAGTAGTAGCTTAATGATGCATATGTATATATATACTAACATTGCAATGTTCACATTTTGGTGTTATTTTGTTTCTTATTACTACACGACTACAATGAATAACGCGCACGAAACCTTGTAATTTATTCCATAAATAACTATAATGCATCCATATTAACCTTTATTGTATAATAAAACAGTACCTAATCTAATCTTCTTCCATATGATAATTAGTGACTCAAAAGTTTGTGATATTTCAGAACATTTGATGTTTTACCAAGCTTGATCTTTATTAATCTGAATATCCGTAATGAATGAACTAACGTTCTCCAGCATAAGTAATAAATACTTTTTGGATTTATTTATTTGTTGGTTTAAAATAGGAGCAGAGAGGAAGTCACAAAGTACCTTATCTCTTACTCCTGTGTCAAGCTATCAAGCTAACATTTACAAAAAGCTATGGTTAGATGTACATTAGTGTTCTACATGTATTAGTTCTGTAAACGCAAACCTTAATAGTGAAGCAACAAAGTATAACCGTATAAAGGCGCTTTAAATTTGCCAGACTGTGCGTAATATTCACTATCATTGCTGCTTTTTAATCATAGACCAGCAACGTTTTTTTTTTGGGCCTGCAACGTATTATATGTGCTTTCTTTTATATATATGTACTTTTTTATTGCGAATATTCTAACTATAAATTATATAGTTGATCTATATGCATGAAAGTGTAACGCTGAGTTAAATTCATTTGTATGTTTTTGGTTAACATTCATTCATTTATTTATTGACCAACAGAAAGGGGAACTTCGAAAGCAAAACGCGTATAACTTTTTTCTGAACAAAAGTTACGCGTATAACTTGTTCGTAACGTTATACATCATGAAGTATATATAATATATGTATATATAAAATTTTGGGCTAAAATCTCATGGTTGTTTAAAAAAGGGGGGGGGGGAATACCATGAAGAAACAATTTAAGAAGGTATTTATTTATGTATATGCATTTATAATTATATAACTAAAAATTCCAATGATACTCGTATAAACATGAATCGATAAAAGCTAGCAAGAAAATTAAGAAATATAAAATTCCAAAAGAACAGAATAAAAAGAATTTAGTATTTATCTGCTTATTTTAACTAGTATAATATTTTTGTCAACAACTTATATAAATTATAACTGTTGAAAAATATGTTTTGTTTTTTTTGGCAAGTGTTTCATAATTATTACGGGAAATAATAAATTGATTTTGTTTATGCATGGATAATGATACTGCCAAACACAAACAGACAGGAAACAATGGGATCCATCTTATGTACATCATCAAAGAAGATTCAACGACGCGACGTCACCACTCACCCACTTGTCAGCCTCGGGAACAAAGGTAACACTTATATGTTCAATAATCTGATACTTTTTTGTACCTTAACAATAATTTGAACCCTTTTTTGAGCTTAATACTTTGAAACTTTACATATATGTCTACATAAGATGGTAAATAGAACTTTTTTTTTTTGAATTCGGAGGAGTTCTCGGCGGGGTCGATGGAAACTCTCTGAAGATCGAGTCCAGTTTGCATGCTGATGATTCCTATACCTCTAATATTTGTCGTTGGAGGTGGAGTCGGAGGCCTTTGGTCTTCTCCCGGTGATTCCGGTGGTCTGATTCCGTTTAATTCAGCGTCGATCTCCGATTAGGATGGAGTTGGTGACTTACAATTCCGGTGAAGGTGTGGCGGCGGCCCCGACGGCAAGCTCTAGCCGTTCGAGACGACAAGGCTCTGGCGTTCGACACGCGTCTCCTTGCGGGTTTGGGTTTCAACACGTGGGGGATGAGGTGTAAAGAGCGGTGGCTTGTTGGACTCGGTTTTTTCTTTTGGGCTTGAGCGTTTTGTTTTGTGGGTTTATCGGTTTTTTTTTGTGAATGTGTCTGATATGAGCTTTTTGTAAAATACTCTTGTTTAATAATATTTTTCAGATGGCAAAAAAAAAATGGTAAATAGAACCCAAAAAAAAAACCAAAATACTATGAGAAATATGTACATGATCTCTTTATGACCGTTTTGGCCACTCTTTGTTTCAGCCTAAAGTTAGTTAATACTTTATATAATTGTATTAGTTAGCTTTCTAAAACAGTTTTTTCGGTCATGGTGTTGACATATTTTCTGCCCGATAGTTCTACATCAATTAATTACAATGTACAAAACCGTATTGTTATTATGTTATACATGAATTGCACCGTTTATTCCACTGTGTTTGCATATTTATTGTGCTCTTGCTATCTAGTAAATCATTGATCAACCGTAAAGCATGGATAAGAATGCCACTAAGCTCATGGGGCATATATCTTCGAGCTTACTTATGACTTGATATATCGTCTATTATCTATAATAATTATAATTGGTAAGTCTACTGTCTTGTCTAATAAATGCATGCATAACTAATTCACGCAATAATGTGCTTATATATAGTACTACAAATTAATTATACTAATTTATAAACTGAAGAACAAATACTAATTTAGTTCTGATTTTGTCCTATATATTATGTGTATAAATAGATATATAGTTAATTTATTAAATATAGTATATATGAAGTATTTTGATAGATATTAATACTATATGATTTGATGATTGACTATACGTAAGAACTACCTTTCGTAGTTTTGAACTGGGACAAATCAATGGAGACCTTACGATAAGCTTTTAAATGTTTCCCAATGCCAAAGGAGAGTGAAAAGGATAGACAATCAGTGATTTGATTACTTAACATATGTATTTATGTAGATTGAGTTGATTAACTTTCTATGAAAATCAAAATTTCAGCTTACAATTTAAAAGCGTCCGATAACAATGTGAGAGTAAACAACATTCAAGGATAATATTTTAATATACTTTTTGCAGAAAACAACATTCAAAGCTTGAAATCATTTGAATGTTAGATATGGTCCTTACACCTTTGTAACAATACCTATTATGTGGGTCGGTGGGTGTGGGGAACTCTAGCTAGCTACATCTTTTCAATTATTTCTCTAATAAATTGAGATTATCGCAGTCAAACAAAATGCTTAACCATTCCAAACTTAGAAATACTTTCTAGTGCAAAACTTTTGTTAATAAACCAATAAATCGAAGAGAAGAATTGGAACTTGGGTTATAAGAGTTTGAAGTTGATTGATTTGAATCGTTTACATAGAAACAAGAAAATGAAGGTCGTCTTAGAAGTGTGAATACCACCTAACGCTTTTTGTTCTATATCATTTAACGGGACATGCAAAAGACTTTAATACTCTTCTCATTTACATATTTATAGAAAAGTCCAATAGAAAGCTGCTAATTATTATTGGCAAAAGGTTATGAGAAGATGACAATTCTATAATTGATGGAAAAAAAGCAAATGGGTGTGTGGTATGACTATGAGTCAATGTTATGTATTATGTGTTGCGTACTTGTGTGTGAGGTCTTCTCTTTCTATCCATTCTTTCAATTATTAGCGGTTGAAGCTGTGGTGGACTAACTTTCATACAATAATGTTCTGAGTTAAGATGAATTGAAAAGCTTTTGATGATCGTTGACGGAAAAATTTCAAGGACTCGAACTTTATTTTTTTTGAATCAAACGTAAATTATTGTATGATATTTAGTAACTTTGGTCCATATTCAGTATGATTGACTTTCAGGTGGATGGAAGTATAACTTCGTCACATTCTTATTAACATTTCTAGCTGTTCCCCTTAATTCTTGTAAATCGTTGAGTTTATGAAATACCTAGTCTCTTTTTAAACAGGTGCTAAGTTTATCTACATCAAAAATTATAACTAAAATCTTTCAAAATTAAATATAAACGAAAGACTTTGACAAAAATTTTAAGTTTTTGATAGGCTCATAAATTATATGTTTATATCTATGAAAATTATAATTGGTAACCCCAATAATGATCTTGTAATCATGCATGAGATGGAGACTCCTGATCATCCATATGGACATCTGAACTTCAAGATTGGGCCTTACTTCAACAGAAATAGATAGTTAGACTAGGACACAAATAGAGGCTACTTCAACGCCATATAAGCGTCGACCCGCGGTGTAAGAGATGTGGGGGCTCCGAATCTATTAATCATCTATTGTTCCACTGTCCATTTGCGCGAGAGGTATGGAGTCTTGCTCCTTTCGTAAATGGATCTGGTGTTAGTGGATTAACAGATTTACGAGCCGATTGGACGTCTCTTCAAAGTCAACAATGTCTCCCACCTACAGGAATCACAACCACACCTCTAGTTCCTTGGATTTTATGGTCGCTATGGAAAGCGAGAAATAAGTATGTCTTTGATAATTTTGCTGGGAATCCGGCTGATGTACTTACACAGGCAATAGTTGCAGCTAAAGAATGGATGGACGCACAAGATAAGGTGGAGAAGATACCGCACAGACAACCCCTTGTGCCAAGACAGCAACTTGAAGTGGCAGTACGCTCAGACGCTTCGTGGTCGGAGCGAACCGGTAGAGCTGGTTTGGCCTGGATAGTGAAGAAACAAGAACAGAGGACAGAGAAGCAGAGAGGTGTAAGCTTCGTCTCGTCAGCCTTAATCGCCGAAGGTCTGGCGCTCAGGGAGGCGGTGGAGGACTGTTACAAAAACAGAATGAAGGAGGTTATCTTTGAATCAGACTCCTTGCAGCTGATCTCGGCCATCAACAATAAGGAACCGCTGTTGGAAATTTATGGAATAGCAGAGGATATCCAGATTCTAATCTCTTCTTTTACTACTGTTTTGTTTGTGTGGATTCCCCGTGGGATGAATGGAGAAGCAGATTTGCTTGCAAAGAAAACCTTATCTTTGTATGAACAAGAAGAGGTGGCTGTGGAAAATTTAATTCCCCCACCTAACTAAGTGAATGAATGAAGTAGTTGTGTGACAAAAAAAAAAGACTAGGACACAAATAGCCCATTAAATATTTATTCTAAGCCCAAGATATGGACCTAATCGCTTATCAGACTGTGAATCGTCTTGATCAAGGTATTGACCGGTGGCTTGAAGAAGGAAACATCCAAGAAGCTGAATCTTCTTTGAAAGAAGGCTCATCTCTCAACTTCGAGGTTTTGTTTGACGATCTCCCAATATCTTGTTAAAGAACTTTTCTCTCATTTTTGCATTTTGTGTATGATTTCAGGAAGCAGGAGCACTTCTTGGAAGACTAAAATACCCAAAGATAATTATTAGGAAGTAAACTGATAGTGTCCTCAAAGATGATTGTCATATATAAACATATCACAAGGATATAATTAATGTTCACATTATTGAACAAAACACTGACCAGAGTTTTAATACGATCCAACACTAGAGAATACTTAACAGTTTTCCCAACAAGACAAAGACAAACCACTTTAGGTTCTTTCTAGTAACCGACAGCTTGATAGAAATATATATAGCACAACAGATTGCAAAGACTAGTTTGATACTGGTGGATGAGTTTTAGAGACGAGATATAAGAAGAGGAACAGAGGCAGGTCCTTCTTCACCCATCACAGGCTGAAACAGATCCAACTCACCATACCTCTCCAACACACGCATCCTACAATCCTCACCCGCCATCAAACCAGTCGAATACGCCCCGTGAACCGAGCCAGGGAAGCTAGAACTCGTCGCTTCACCGGCAAAGAATAAATTATCAACCGGAACCCTAAGCCTCTCGTAGAGATCATGGGGTTTCCCCACGATATCATAGCTATAAGATCCCAGCGAGTTCACATCAGACCCCCACCTCGATACAAGATACTGCACCGGAGGCAGAGCGTCAGGAAGAATCCTCTGGAGCTGCAAGACGGCGAAGTTCGCAGCTGCTTCATCAGACATCTTCTCGATGTCTTTGGCAAGCTGACCGGCCGGCATGTAGACCAGAACTGGATGTCCTGTGGCCTTGTGGAGGTTCAAGAAATAGCTGCAGCCGTAGGAGGTTTCGGCGACTACTCCTAGAAACTCTACTTTTGGCCAGAAGACTTTTTCGAAGTGGAGTATGATCTTGTTTTCTGTTCCTACTCCGAGGTCGTTGATGGCTTCTTGTTTCCACTCTGGTAGCTTCGGTTCGAATGTTATGGTTCCGGATTTTAAGACACCGAGAGGGACAGCGATCACTGCAGCGTCCGCAACAAATGTTTGTCCATTTTCTGTTGTTACCTTGACTCCATTATACCGCCTTACGATCTTAGTAACCCTGAGAAGCAAAAGAACCATAGGTTATGATCAAAATAGGCCTAAAAAGACAAAAAGATAAAAATAATTTTATGATCAAAATAGGCTACAAAGAAAAAAATAACAAAAAAAAAATTAATTAAAAAACAAAAGATTAAGATACTATAGATTTATTTAAAATTATTATTTTAAATCATAAATTCTAGATTCTAAACCATAATTCCCAACCTCATCCCAAAAACTAAATCCTAATTTTAGATCAATTAACCCTATAGGTATATGTCTCTTTTTTACTCTTTCATCTTTCTATTTGGAAACTATTTTTGTGATATAAACTTTTTATGGTTATTTTTAAAGTATTTCTCTAAAAACAGTTGAAAAGCGCAAAAGCTTTACCTATGGCCTAGACGAATATCGATCCCTTTGGCTAAGGTATTGATGACAGGACGATACCCTCTAACCATGAGACCATGTCCACCAGGAAGCAACTCCTCCTGCATATGTTTAGGGATGTTAAAACAGACAATCAAGAAGCAGTGATTTAACTGGAAGAGGAAGAATGTAAAGAAACCTGGTCCCAACACTTTGCAGAGATGGTGTCAGCATCGGCAGCAAACCATCCTTCCATGCGGCACAAGTACCATTGAAGCACATTGTGTGCAATCCCCTCTAACCTCAACTCGGGTTTCCTCGAAAACACAATCGAGAAAGCCTGAGATATTGACATGTCTGCCTCCTGCTCATCCCTGACTTTATTGATCTGCATTTGTGAAAGAAGAATATAGTTAAGACTGAGCGTAGAACAAAAAATAACACAAGAATCAAAACATGATGTAATAAAAGAATAAAAGCAAATGAGTGTAAGGGACACGTACCTCTTCTAGAATCTGCTCAAACGTTACGCCAACCTCTGTTACTAACTCTTGAGGAACTTGATTGCCTTCCATATCAAACAGAGCATAGCTGCATAAAACAAAGAATTACACAGAACAAGAATTATAAAAAAATGTAGAATTAAAATTAGGAATATCCAAATTGTTGTACAGTACACACCTCTCGAGATCATGATCATACAAGACCGAGTTGTCACCACTAGTACGATACAAGGGCAGTCCCAGTCTCCCAATTACTGGTGCAAGAGGATTCTCTTTGCACACTCCGTGCAGCCTGCAACAAGATGCAACAGCGTTAACAAAGGTAATCAAGAACTCCAAAGCATCATAAATATAAAAGAGCTGCGAGATTACCATGATGCACCAAGATCAACAGGAAAACCGAATGAGTAATCAGTGTGAACTCTTCCACCAATCCTATCACGAGACTCCAATACCATAACCTACAAAAAGAAAAGAAAAACACAACCGTGAGAAAGTGATGAATCCAAGCTACAATATAGTCCTCTCAAGGACATACAAACAGTTTACAGGGCACTTCATACCTGAAAGGAAGCATCTTGAAGAGTGCGAGCAGCAGAGATCCCAGCAAAACCACTTCCAATCACTATCACAGAGGGTGATCTTGTCTTCATCCTCTCACCAGCTGAAAAGCAATTAGCTGTGATAATATCATGAAACAATGACGAATCAAACGATCGTTCAAGTTCCAATAAATTAACGATTTTTTTTAGCAAATAGAAAAACGTGTGACAATTACGACATGACCTTTGAGGGTACACCAAACATAATCAAAAAGATGCCCAGAAAAATAAAGTTAAAACAACGACATAAGGAAAATCATGTGGCAATTGGCAAATACAGCCAAAACAAGAAGACACCAAAAAGGAATCAATTCACCGACAGAGAAATTAACACGAGGAACAAAAAAATAACAATTTTTATTACAGAAGCCAACTTTTTTATTACAGAACCCATCTAGTTTCGTTCATATATTCAGACAGACACACATAAAACGCAAAAGAAAAAAATAATAATAATAAAAAAAGCAGAAAAAATACCTCTGCGGATTTGACGATCAGAGTTTTTTCTCGACTCCATGATTCTTTTTTTTTCAATTGATCAAAAGATTACTCTCGAGATTATTAGAATTACGATTACTATTCTTATTACTATTAGAAGGAAGCTGAGGAGAAAAATGAAGGATGAAGATAAGAAGACAAGTCGTAAAGTGGCTCGATATCGATGATGAAAAGATCAGGCTTCCAAACAAATTCATGCGATTTCTCTGTTCTTTCAAATTCTCTCCCTCTCCTGATTCTGTTTTTTTTTCTTAATTTATTTCACTCTGCCTGCACAAACCGATCAGTCTTAACGTAGATCGGTGATGATCGGAGAGATCGGAGGCGTAATTCAAGCGAAGCAATCGGGAGAGAATTTAAAAATCGCAGAGATGAGAAAGAGAGAAAGTTTCAAGGAGAGAGAAAAAAACAGAGGCTTCTAGAGAGAAAGAGAGAGAGAAGGAGTCCCCAGAGTTTTGGTCGGCTTTCGAGTTCTGAAGTCGAGAAAAGTAGGTTGGTTAGCTTTTTATAATGAAAAGCGGAGTAACCTATGCTTTTGATTTGTTTTATAATTCAGATATCATTTTTTTTAATATTAACCAGTTAAAATTTTATATTTATCAAAATATAATATAATATTAATTAATTATTTTTTTGCTCCTTAATTTACTGATTGGTTGGTTATTCATGAATTGTGAATTATATTTAACAAACTATAATGTTATCTAATTAAAAACTAATTTATCTATATATTATTTATAAAATTATAGAAAGAAAAATTAATTTGTAAGTTTGAAACAGTTAATTGCTAAACTCCGGTGCGATTCGTAAGCCTATAATGAGTCATCATCTTTTGTAGAAACTACTATAAAGTAATGATAATATATTTCTGGCACTATATGATATGCTATTGCTATAGTTTTGAATATTTAAAAGTGTTATTATAGTTAAATTTTATTATAGATAAAAGTAATGATTTGTTGTTTAGTATTATTAGCTATATTGTACATTTTCTACCTTTTGATGAAGAGAGTATGTATATAAACAATTTGGTTAAACCGGTTCAACTTGCAACATACGCGGATGGTTTGAAGGATGTGATGGTTTCAGATGATGGCGTGTTGTTTCATTAGATAGTTATAAAAGGTATGTTCAAAAAAGATAAAAAAATTGAACGAGTGCATGCAATGCAATGAGGATGTTGAAATAGAGTGAAAAGGTGGATTATTTAGAATTAAAAGATTCAACCGGTTAAACAAGTAGATAGGAAAACCATTATTCATATATGTAATAAACCTCCATATCATCAATTGTCTAATTCATATTGAAGAGTGCTAAAGTAAAGTTTAATTGCGTATCTCTTTTTGGCACGTTTGATAAGTTACTCAGCTTATTGATCAAAGTGGTCCAAAAGGACTGACGTGTAGTGAAACTATACGTTCGAATGAAAAGTGAGAAAACGTCAGCTTTTTTGTTTGAGTCGTACAAATAATAAACAATTTTTAATGTTAGAATATTTCAATCCGAAGAGAAAAGTATACAAAGGAAATTCTCTAGACGCTTCTAAATGATTTAATACAGTGTTGGTAGTTATGATTTTGGGTAGAATTGAAGACAAAACTTTACAATAATCTGGGCACGTTGAATGTTTTGACCTCCGTTTAAAACTTCAAACATCATAATACAAATTACATCAAAACAGTTGATATATCGGTTAGTATGTGATTTTCTATCGAGCGTCATTCAATATGAAATAGAGAAAATACCTATAAATTAGTGTGTCATACTGAAAAATATATACAAAGGATGGAGCCACGTTGAATGTTTTTTTCAAAATGAGTCATAGACAAAATCTGACATGAAAAGTTGATATCCTATGCACAATTGTGTATCAATTTACGCTTGCTATGAACTGATGACTCTATTAGAAAACACAAATGCATGGTACAGATGAAGTTTCGATAAGATGTCTATGGAAACATTTTTGTACTGTAAGCAGTCAATTCTAATTGGTACACAAAGGGGTAAATACTAAAAACTAGTCCTCTTTATAGTGTGAAAAATACATCGTTATAAAGACATTCAATAGTCTCCTATCGTATAATTTACATGTGCGCCATGATAACAGACCCGTCCCTTGTCTAAGACTGCTGAAGCATAAACTTTAGGCCACCAAATAATAAAGGAAAAATGAGGCCACATATGTTATATATTCAGGTCAAGTGACTTGACTTCTTAGTTGTAAACATGTTATTTCTCGGAGGGTAATAGAGATTTTATCAAAATAAATTGTTTTGATTTACCATTTTGTTTTTAATACTATTTTTTTACTCTGTTCAGCCATATATCTTTTGTTCTCCTCTTATATTTCATTCTTTTTTTCTTTGTTATTTTTTTTAGTTTGAATAAATCATTTGTATATTCTTATAAAATTTACAACCATTTAAAAAAATCTAGTAGTATATTATCATACCAAAATTAATAAATTTTAAAAGGTCAACATCTTGTTTAGCTCATGCTTTTAAAGCTTGAAACCAAATATTTTCTTTATAAAAACTATGAAATTTACAAAAAAAAATAACATTATCAAATAGGGTATAAGTAGAATCAACACCTTTTTAGGGATGATTCAAATATTTTATAGTGTTTTTTGTTTATAAAAATGTATTCAATTAATTAAACACTATAAACAAAAATATATGGTTAAATATTTAAAATACAAGGCCACATACATCTCTAAAATGTTTTAAGCCACTGAAATGTTAGGGACGGCACTGCATGATAAACCCATATTTGTAAAGCATACATTTTCTTTATTTCATATAGCGAACATTGTATTTTTCTTCCTAGAGAATCAAGTCAACACGTCAAAATAAAATTAACTTAAAGACGGTCTTGGTTATGTGGATGTGTTAAAAGATTAAGAATATATTATTTCAAAAATAAAATCCGAACCCGCCGGCTGTTCTTATGATTGATTACAGACTTATACAGGTTTAATTTGTGCACTTTGTGGGAAGTCGAGTTAAACAATTGCTAAGCATATCAAACTATATAGTTCAGAAAACATATCAAACCATGTGATTTATTCAACAAACATTTTTTTCTTTCAAATAAAGTAATAAACAATGCACAAGAAAATATCTAAGATATTTTACTCAATTATTGCTAAAATGGATTCTTACCAGTGGAGCACATGACTAAAATCTTAAAATGTCAATGTTTGATAAATGACAGATGACATTCACTGAAAACTGCACCTTCACATGTGATACTTGCCTTTTCCATCCCTATAATTAATCATTCGGCAAAAAGAAAAGAAAAAGCATATTTTACGAACAATATGACATCATGCAACGTTAATATTTTATCAAACTCCGACCAGATCTCTATCTCTATGTACTTCGTAGAAGAGCCTGTGTTTGATAATGTTTGATCATAAAGCATAGCTTGTGTTTGATTAATAATCATAAGTATGCATTTGATAATGTTTGTGTTTTCGAGGGAAACACAGAACAAAAATAATGGAATCCTAGATATAGTTTCTTTGATCAAAAACGAAATGTATGATATGATGCTATTTTTTATTATTAACTTTTCTTTTGATATGATGCTATAAGTATCAAGAAAACAATTATACCGGTACGATACAAGGTAATGGAAAATATTTTCAAGTATTTAGACAAATCCGTAGTTACGATTTATCTTCTGAACTTATCAGATAACAAAACCACATACCGAACATGTATTTTACTTTTAATTTTTAAAGGTTCTATGCAATTACAAAAAGCTCATGTCATTTTGACATAAAAACTAAACGTACATAAACTCGCATATACATAAAGTAACGTTTTAATCATGTTCATAAGGTTTGCAACGTCAGTTTTGTGGCCTCAGTCTGCGCAGTAGTTCCTGAGAACCAAATCTCAGCATCTCCATCGGCTGCGTTTAATATCAAACCACAAGGTGTCAAATAACATTGCGTCTTCGTATTACTACAACTCTTATCGACTTGACTAAGTTGTTCAGCACTAAAGTAGACGACGTACACGGTACACCGTTAGTACTCGGATAAACCATGTCATATAACACTCAAGTAAACTGTTCACACCCTTACCTGAGACGCGGCCTGCAGGTGTGGGAATACGCCCATGCATCTATCAAACCGCTCGGAGAAAACTTGGTTTGTACCGGGTTCCCACAAACTAAACCGGGATTGTTTTGAATAGCAGACGGGTCCATAACCGGAAATCGAGGAAACTGTACCGGGCTCTGCATCTGAGGCTGTACGCCAGGAAACACCATCGGAGCCACTGCAGCACCCGCCATTCGACTCCCCATCCACGTAACTTGAACCTGTAACCTAAGTGACTTCATGTAATCTATGGCTTCGTCCAAAATTGATGCTTTATCAGTCTACAAAAAAACAAATAATCTAGTTACCATGAGAGTTTTTTTATTTTATCAATCAATCAATCTCCATGCGATATTCGATTTTATAGCTTACTTTAGTGCAGTGAGGTATTAGTTCTTGCAATGTCTTCATCCTCTCATTGATCCTATCTCTCCTTCTCTATTTTAATTAACAGAAACAAAGTTTTGTATCTCTTATCTTTGTCCGAATACTAATGTGTAATTTATTAAACCCTATGCTTGTATATAGTTATATATCGATGAACCGATGAAGTACCCTTTCAGAGAGATTATGAACTTCAGCTGCACGGCTCCTTCGCGTTGATCCTGATCGTTGGTTCGACTTGTTAAGAATAGCCTGTAAAACGTAATAAATCGAAAAACGTTTCAAGAACTTAATCATCATTTGTTAAAAATTAAATCATACATCTGATTGAGATAAAGATTCGTCAGTGTCCATTATAATCTTTCTCTTACGGTTTGTTGTGATGCTTTGTCCACTAGCTATTTCTTTGATGTTCTTGCCAAAGCTGCAACCAGAGGAGCCACCTGATGATGAACCTGCGTTATGGTAAAGCCTTTCAACGACTGTTTTGTTTCGATCATGACTCATTGAGACATCAAGATTGTTATGAGGTTGGTTGCTTCCACAATGGCTCGGTCCGACGGTCACCACCGAGTATTGTTCCTTTCCTAGTTGTTTGACTCCTGATGATGAATCCATTAACCAAAACTTAGGAGGAGGCATGACCTGATCAGGAGGGTCAGGACCGGCATCGTGCTTAAAAATCTCTGTGGCTGGCTTCTCTAGGGGATTGGCAGTTGAGAAGAAATGAGATGAGAAGTCGGCAGCTATGAATGGGTCTTCATCTGGAGGGTATTGTATCCAAGATACGGTTTCTTGATCCTCAAGAAAGTTGTTGGATCTTAGGGTTTCTTGATGATGATCATATTTCTCAGTTTGGGCTTGGGTCTGCTCTCTATTAGTTTGGCTCTGCAGAACCACTTCCCCATCTCGCCATAACAACTCTACTAGTTCATCTTGTGCCCTACACATATATACACTCAAATACTATTGTATAATTTAAAAGAAAATTCTAAATATGAATATATTAGATTAAACATAATATACCTTGTAGATCTTCTACTATTAGACAACTTGTAGTTCTTCTCAAAATTCCAATCTTGGTAATCCATGTCAGATCTCTAGAGACATGTCAAAAGAATTATTTTATCAACCTCAAATGAGATATATAAGTGAACAGAGCTAATCACAACTTATGATCAATAGATACAGAGGAGCATAAAGTAGGATTTGATAACACCAAATCCAACAGTTTATAACACTAATCATTATCTTACAAATAATTAAAGATTATAAGAAGCAAGAACATGTGTTCATCTATCTTATTAAAACAGAAACATTCTGTTGGACCTAACATTTATTTTGTAAGTTTTTAAATTAAATACACCTCTATACTTTATAGTTAAACATACATTAAATCACTAATATTCCTTTCTTTATACTACTATACATGTTTCCAACAATATATTTATTTCTTTATACTACTATCAATGTTTCCAAACAATATACTTATTTCTTTATACTACTATATCAATGTTTCCAAACAATATATTTTTTATACTACTATCAATGTTTCCAAATAATACAATAATTAATTTTAGTTATTTTATATCTATCATTTTCTCTTTAAAATTTTGTAGAAATGTCATAATTTCATAAATTGCAAAATAGTGAACTTTAAAATTTCGATTATAAGATTACCAATTATGAAACTATTACAATTTAAATCTAATTAGATTACATATCGGTCATCCATCAGTTCAATCGGTTAGTCTCGGGTTTTAGTGATTTTTAATATGAATATTTTAAAAACATAAATTGAATTGTCAGATCTTCTGATTAACCGGTATAATCACAATCGGGTTGAATCTAAAAATACTGATTTAAATGCAAAAATATTTTAAATACACACTCTTTAAAAATTACCAAAATATTTGTTAAATTTAGTGAAATTTTTCATCGTAAAATATTCCGCGCTTCAAAAGCGCGGGTCAAAATCTAGTTCTCCTGTTACACACTCTTCAACATATTCCAACAATATAGGAAGGATCAAAGAAATAGTTAATTTTATAGAGAGAAAGAAACAACAATAGATTCCAAATATAGCAATATCTGTTAAAGCCGACCGTACTACTGACCAGATTTGGAAAGTTTCTGGCGGAACCAGAAGTTAAAGAAGATCGAAACCTGATTAGTGGAAATAGAAGTTCCACACCAGAACTTTTTCTTTCCTCTCACTAGCTTTACATAAATCTAAAGACCAGATTGTTAAGAAACTCTCAATAAAACATGAAAGAAACAGAGAAGAAGCAGAGCGAATGAGAAAGAGAGAGAGAGAGTAAGGTTCTTTACTTCTTTTGGTACAGACAGAAAGCGACAGGAGTATAAAGACTTCAAAGCCAGATAGAGATATTACAGCGAAGGAGATAATGATTCTGTAAGGACAACAGTACCGCAGCCTTTAAAACTAACGCCACGTGGCAAGTTCGGGGACAATATGTTGGAATCAACGAGACCTACAAGTGGAGATCTTCTTCTTTAGCGATGAGATCCATTGCTAGATTTCTAGTGGTGGTTTCTGATCTGTACCTTGTCTATATAAAACTCCGCAAACAATTATTTGAGGGTGTTTTTGTCAACTCACAAGTCACACTCCTCATGGCTTCTTTCTCTGCACATGATTTATGTAAGATGACGTTTTATTCTTCACTATCGAACAAGTTAAATTACGTTTTTTTGGTCATATAGGATGTAATTAAGGTAGGATTGTTATCCATGTTCAAAGATTTCATTGAATATGAAGCAGACAAGTCTCACGGAATTGCTGGGAAAAAAACTTTGGTAACCTTAAATATTTTTATATCACTCACCAAAGAAATCATTCTTTGAAATCAGTTTAACTTGTAGTCTGGTAACATGTGACTCAATTACCTTTTAGCATTATTCAAAGAAACATTTCAAATTCAGACCTGTGTGATGGTCTTTTGGTGAGAAATTCACTCTTTACTCTTTAAAACTAAATGTATCCCTGTTGAAGTTTACTGAATCAGCCGATATGACATTGAAAAAAGAGAATCTAATCGAGGACAACCTTTAAAAACAAGTTTTGGAATATGAATTGTATGATACTCGATCAACTTTAGTTTCCTGTTAAGCAAGAAAAAGAAAAATCTAGTTTCTTTATTTCGTTACACTTTGTAGTGCAAAGAGATGGTAGATTTTTGTTTTGTAAAGCCCATAAGCCTAAACTGAAGGCTGAAGTATACGTACAAGGCCCAATATATTCGGGGGGAACAAAGGAAACAAAACGCAACCAGTTTAGGCAATGTGAAACCTTTGAGGCAATGGCGGCTTCCTGCGTGGAAGCACAGAATCAATGGTTACTCTTTCCGTTGCACCGATAAATTTCTGACAGGCATATACCAACTGCAAACGTTTCTTACGTTATAAGTTGCCGTTTTAATTCTGGTTTGATTGTTGCTTTTCTTTGTTCAAGTATGAACATACCCTTTATAGAAACCTGATACTGATAGATCCCATTGAAAGTCTCCCTCTCTCTTTTCCATGTCGAAGAAATTCAACAAATTATGAGTTGAAAATTTGGATATTATGTTCCTTTGACTCTCTTCCTCTTTTGAAAAGTTTTTTTTTTCTTTTGAAAAGTTTTTATTTTATTTTGATATACCCAAGAAGATCACTAGATTCGTATGAAGATTGTTGCAGGCACTATCTATTACAGATTTCTTTATTGAACAGTTATGATAATATTCAACAGTCAAAATATGGACTTTGAATGTCATATTAGATCAAATGGTAGCAAAGCTAAGTTATTGTCTGTCCTTTACTTTGATATTCTATTTCTCCTTGCTGTCGTTTTAAATTTCATCTAGGGCGATTCCAACTAACCCTTATAATTGTTTCCTTTTACTTTTTTTTCTCTCTGTGTTATTTGATAGATTAGCTTATCACAAAATGTGATCGTGCAGACGTCATCTTTACGCCATGCATGCTTTACTACAGAATCAATCAACCAATGCCCCGATCGGCAACTGTAATAAGAGTTGAGTAATTATGATTTATGAGTACCGTCGTCAGAAAATATGAAAATAACTACTGTTTATTATGTGTTCAGAAAATATGAAAATAACTACTGTTTACTATGTGTTTAAAATCTCTGGTATACATCACAAGGGATATAATGGAGCTTGACGAGTTTAAAACAGCATATACTACTAAGTTTAGGTGGCAAACCAAAACATTGAGATTATTTTCATACTTTTTATTGACCAAAATGTCATCAAGTTGAACTGATTTTTAATGTTTTTGTGGATGATTTCAGTAGCTTTTGTGGTGGGGAAGCAACTTTCTCGTATCTAGGATTATTCTTCTCTCTTCATATAGTATGAACTGTTGGTTTGAATTCGTCATACCAAGTCATAAATTAAGAAGAATGGTCCATGTGTGGATCTGTGAGTAGATAGGTGATCAATGATCAGTTTGTCGTATATCTTCCTTGCAAGAAACCTCTTGTGTATCTGTCCACCACATATACTAGCTATTGAATATTTTGAATTATAACAAAAAGTAGCACATCAAACTTCTTTTAACTAAGTCTGTAGCAAACACTTAGGAATGCAGAAGTTAATGATGATATGATAATTTTTATTATTCAATATATTTGGTTTACCATCGACGCTTGTATTTGGCTCCCCGGCTATCAATATAGTTGAGTCTACATATGGAGCTTTTTTTTTTTGAAAGCCAGATAGAGCTTATTTAAATCTTTATCTTTTGCTTTGTATGAGTGACCATCTTATTTCAATATATTTTACATCTTTTCAACATTTTGGAAATCTATAATATGGTCATACCACGTGAATTCAACAATACATGTATATCTATTGAACTTACGATTTTATTGATGACGTGATATAATTACTGTTACATAAACGTAACAACGTCATGTTTAAATTTCAATAATATTTTTTTCTTCTTGTCAGCAATATTACATCATCTATAATTAGTTGCAATCAACGATCTAATTATTTTCCATTTCTCCTTGACTTTTCTGCATACCAACAAATAGGACACCCATATAAGTTAAACTGCCCACTCCATATAACACCTATGTTCGTTTCCTTACTAAATTAATATAAAAACCATCTAAAATCTTGCTTTTTAAGAGATTTTTATTTTAATATAATATCTTTTGAAAAACAATACAATATATTTAAATACAACAAAAAAACACAAACTTTAAAACTAGTTTCGGAAGAGAATTTACAAAAAAAAAACACTGATAAATTAGTTTATGCTTTGCGTTCTCTGTTTATAGAAATAGATTTGTTAAGAACCAAACGTATATCATTCAAAACAAAATTATACTATTTTTAAATGACAAAGACCATGAGATATATGGACTAATAAATTGATATTTATGTAAATGGTTATAAATAAATTTTAATTAGTCATCATGAATATATCTGTACATAGTACTATATATGAATTTATTTAGTTGATATTAAAAGTTCCTACATATTTGGTGTATTTTATAATCGTAATATTGCCGACAAAAAAAAATCGTAATATTAAATTTCATTAAAATTTTGTGTGCATAATAATAGTCAAAGTCATTCGAAATTGACCGAGCACCAGTTGAACGGCATAAAAATACTCATTAGCATTTACCTATATATATGTATGGAGAACTCTTTATTCATAGACATGATTGGTGATATAAACAGGTTGATGTAGTGAAGATGAGTGGCCAAGGTAAGGATCATGAAGAAGATGATGAAGCAAAACTTCCTGGATTCAGATTTCATCCGACGGATGAAGAGCTTTTAGTGTATTATCTTCGAAGAAAAGTAGAGAACAAACCCATCAAACTCAAGCTTATTAAACAGATCGATATCTACAAGTTCGATCCTTGGGATCTTCCAAGTAAGTCTTTATATTAGATTACTCTTGTATATACATAATTCAAGTTCTCCATGAAGGATACAGATTAACATGAACATTTACTGTGGATTGTTATTAGGAGTGAGCAATGTTGGGGCAAAGGAGTGGTACTTTTTCTGCATGAGAGGCAGGAAATACAAGAACAGCGTTAGACCAAACCGGGTCACTGGTTCAGGTTTCTGGAAAGCCACCGGTATAGATAAACCGGTGTACTCCAATCTTGACTGCGTCGGTTTAAAGAAATCTCTAGTTTACTATCTTGGTTCAGCTGGTAAGGGCTCCAAAACCGATTGGATGATGCATGAATTCCGCCTCCCCTCCTCATCCGAGTCGCCAACTCAACAAGCAGCAGTAAGTTTAGGTTATTTTTGAATATATTAGTGCTCCATGTTATTGATTTAAATGGTCTTATGAGCAAATTAAGAAACCGGTTTATTTAATCAAGAACAGTATGCATCATCATACTCAACTATCTTGTCCATTCTTAATGAGTCAATTTTCTTATATTCGTGGTGTTAAATGGTTTAAAAAGTCAGTCACGAATGCACATTTCCATACGATGTATTGATCACATATTCTAGCTTTTTCGTGAAAACGGGACCAACTATTGTTAATATTTAAATTAGACTCTAGACTTCATTTTTTAATTTTATACTTAACAAAAAATCATGAGAATAAATTCTATTTTATTTTTCTAAAAGTACATGAAAATGTCCACAATAGTCTAATTATCTGTTTCCTTTAATACCGTTTAATTAATGGAAAATAAACTTTGGGTATAGTAATGTGTCCATCCATTAAAATTTGATATTTGGTTTGAGTCAACAAAATCATAAAATATCATCCATTAGTTTTATGTATTTTTCTTTGAATAAAAACCATAATATAAAAAAAGCATCATGCAATCATTAATGGCTTTCAGATATTACAGTTGGAGACTTTTTTTATGGGTCCATCTTGCTTTCGCAGGAAGTATGGACACTATGCAGAATCTTCAAACGAGTCACACATCATCGAAACCCAACCATCGTACAACCAAACCGTAGACCGGTTATCACCTTAACCGACTCGGGTTCTAAGACGAGCAGCTTAGATTCCGATCACACCAGCCATCACGTCGTTGAATCCTTGTCCCAAAAGCTACATGAGCCGCAGCTTCAGCCACAAACGCAGAATCCTTACTGGAACCAGTTAACTACGGTTGGTTTTAATCAACCGACATATAATACTTGTCATGAAAACAACTTCCTGAATCTCTGGAACATCAACGGTGGAGATTTCATCGGTGATGCAACAAGTTGGGATGAACTAAGATCTGTTATAGATGGAAACACTAATCACTTGTAATAACTTTTTTATCTCCTACTTCGGGAGATGTTTATTTTCTTGCACGTTTGGATACTACTAATGTTAGATACATATCAATCGCCATCTTGTTCCATAAAATACGTTCATAAATATTCTTCAAATTAGTCTGAATCAATGAGAAAACATAGCCTGCTGTAGAAGAAGAAATATGTTCTAACAGCAAAGAAAAACACAAATATATTAAATTTACTGTGACAGTAATTTATAAACATGGGTCTTACTATGTTCATTTGACTCAATCCACAAATAGTTGGATAAAACAATGTAAAAATACCCAAAACTATAAAAAATTTGTAGTAAAACTACTCGACTGCAGACTGATCAAATGAGTGATAGAGGCTCACCAAATCTGTAACATAGACTGGTATATAAGTACATGAAGAAATATAATCACCAGGTCGAAAATCATGAACTTCACTTATTATGTTTGAATGTTGGCTCATTGTCTTGTCACTTAATCGATGTCTTCGATATTTACTACATACACGACCAGACTTATCTTTTAGCGTGGGTGTCCTCAGCCGATATATGCAAAATCCTAGGGTGTCTCATGGCACAGCATTGAAGCAGAATATGAGATATCTTCGTGGTACTTGCTCTCTAGGACTACATTACCCATGCAAGACATGTACAAAAATGTTGCTCTATAGTGATAGTTCTCATAATATTGATATTGATGTGTTAAATAAAACAAGAGATAATAGCATTGTCTTTTTGTGAAGTTGAATTCATGACTGCAATAGAGGCAGCAAAACAGGCGATTTGGTTACAAGAACTTTTGAGTGTGGCTGTCGGAGAAGAAAGCAAGAAGGTGGTTATCATAGTCTGACAATAAATCTGCGATTGCGCTGTCTAAAAATCTTGTGTTCCATGGTCGGAGTAAGCATATATATAGAAGATTTCATTTTATACGAAAATGTGTCGAGAACGAGCAAGTTGAGGTGTAGATCATATTCGGAGTGAGTAAAGCGCGGACATTCTTACCAATTTACTTGGAAGAGCAAAATTCAAGGAGATGAGGGACCTTATTGGAGTTCAAGATGTGTGTGATGACAAGTTCAAGCTTAAGAGAATAAATGTTGGATAAGCTTGAGACACAAGTTTCTTTTTCTTATTAAGATTATGTTTATCTTTAGGAATAGGAAATATGATAATACTGATGGTTATAGGAATTGTTGTGACCTATATATATTTGGATGCATCGTGTGATGCAATGTGTGTGAATTCTACAAGTTGTGATTTTTATTGAGAACTTAGAAAAAGAAAAATTATAGTTTTGTTGAAAGGAAATTTTCTAATTTTTTTCCCAAAATACACTCTTGAAAAAAAAAAATCAAAATAGGGTTTGGTGACTATAAATACAGCAACAACGAGGAGGAGTTGGTGTAGATTGTTTTTTGTTTGGTTTGTTTGTTTGTTGAATAGATGGAGTCGTGCATCGATATGATGGTGAAGAAGAATTCAGGTGCTAGGTATTGCGAAGAAGAACGTAGGAATCTACCAGTCTGGGTGCAAAAAGAAGAGTTTGTCCGAACTTTGAAGGAGAATCAGATGGTGTTGGTGACGGGTGAGACCGGTAGTGGTAAAACAACGCAGATCCCACAGTTTGTTTTAGAATCAGTGATGGATGAAAACTCTAGCGCTTCTGATCAGTGGTTGGTTGGGTGCACGCAGCCTCATCGAGTTGCAGCCATGTGCGCTGCACGTCGTGTGGCTGAAGAGATGGATGTAAAGATGGGGGAAGAGGTCGGTTACACAGTCCGTTTCGAGGATTGCAGTAGCCCCCGAACGGTGCTCAAGTACCTGACTGATGTAATGCTTCTCAGGGAAGCTATGGTGGATCCGCTCCTTTTGAGATACAAAGTGATTATCCTTGACGAATTTCATGATAGAAGTTTAGCCACAGATTTACTTGTTGCTATTCTTAACCGCACCTTGTTTAGGCGACCTGATCTTAAGCTTGTTGTGATGAGTGCAACCCTAGAGCGTTTGAAGCAAAAGTATTTTAGTGATGCAGATGCGCCTCTCATCAAAGTCCCTTGTGGTAGGCTCCTCCATCCAGTGGAGATCTTGTACACCCGAGAACCTGTGATGGACTATCTCGAGACTGCCATAAGCAAAGTTATCGAGATTCACATGTGTGAACCAACAGGTGACGTTCTTGTTTTCTTGACCGGGGAAGAAGAGATTGAACATGCTTGCAGCAGAATTGTCAGTAGTCTTGGAGATCAAGTCACCGTTGTGCCCTTGTATTCCTCTCTTCCACCAGCTTTGCAACAAAAGATCTTCGATCCTACACCACCACCACATTCAGTGAGAAAGATCATCGTCTCCACCAACGTTGCTGAGACTTCTTTGTCTATGGACGGGATTGCTTATGTGGTTGATCCTGGTTTCTCCAAGCAAAAGAACTGTTGTTTCTTCACTGCTAACGAGATCTGGTCGGTGTCCCGAATATCAAAAGCAAGTGCTTACCAGAGAGCAGGACGTGCCGGTAGGAAATGTTTTAGGCTCTACACTGAGAAGACTTTCAATGACTTACCGGCTTGGGAGCTTCCTGAGATATTTAGATCAAACCTTGTTAAAACAGTTTTGACTTTGATGAGGCTAGGGGTGAGGGAAGTGACAGATTTTGAATTTATAGATTTTCCTTCCCCTCAAATGCTCTATCGGGGCTTGGAGGATTTGTTTCATCTAGGAGCAATAGATGACCAAGGTAACCTGACAAATATAGGCCACATGATGGAGACGAGTTTGGAAGAGCCACTTTGATTTTTTTTTATAAAGTTCTTTTCATAAAATTTTTTTTTGTTGCTGAGAGATACCAAAATATATGAAAATTATTATAAGCCCGTAGCGTCAAGTTTTATTTAATAAACTAGATTTTGACCCGCCCTTAAAAGGGCGGGTATATGTTTTGTTTTACATTTAAAAAAAAATAATTTTAATATATGTATTTTAGTTATATTTATGTTTTTTATTATATAGTATTTTTTTAATGATTAATAAGATGTTTTAATCAATACTATTAAATTTGGAACATGTCCAATTGATATTAGTTGAGTTCAATTTAAAATATACCCGTCTTGATAAAAAACAGGAACATGACCTATTGATATATATGCGATCCAACTATTTTAATACAATTATTAAAATCTTTTATTAATAATTTAAAAATATTATATAATGAAAACACAAATTTTAAATTTATAAAAATATAAGACAGAAAATATACCCGCCCTTTAAAGACGGATCAAAATCTAGTCAATACTATTAAAATAAGAACATGACCTATTGATATAAGTGTGGTCCAACTATTTTAACACAATTATTAAAATCTCTTATTAATATTTTAAGAGAAATATTATGCAAAGAAAAACACAAATACAACTAAAAACACAAATATAATATATTTTTTTAAAATGTAAAAGAAAAAATATATCCGCACTTAAAATATCTGGTATATTTTTTGTTTCTGAGAGGGCGAGTATATTCTGTTTTATAATATATTTTATAGAAATTTAATTTAATTTTATATTTGTGTCTTTATTTATAATTATATTTGTGTTTTTTGTAAGCATATTTGTGTTTTCTTATTATATTTGCGTAAAAGCTTTAAAAAAAGAAAAATTATTACTAAAAAAAAAGTCTTCAAGATTTCAAAAAATTATATATGGTCGTTTTTGTTAAGTAACAAATCGAAGAGAAAAAAATGATTCTTGGAATGTTCGTGCACCATTTGCATGTTTATTTAATTTTAGCTTTGTTTGATTAAATAAAATATATGGAAGCAGTTACAAAAGTGGAAAAGCCGATTATCGGGGGAAGTTAAAGGTGGTTATATCCACAATATCAATATATATATATATATATATATATATATATCAATGTAGTTATATTTAAAATGTATATATTATTGAAATTTTAAATTTGACATAACTTACTATCAATTGGACATGTTGAAGAATTAATAGAATAGATATTTTTTTGGACAAATAAATGTTATTAAATTTATTTATCGATTTGTTAACTTTGAGTTTATATAAATTGTTTTTTCATAATGAAGATAGCTTCTCAAATGGCAATAATTACAAATTCAAGTTCAAGTGTTCGCCTTCTGTTTCATACTTGGGCATTTCCTTGCTGGTTCTGTAACGAGATGATTCTCTCCATCAATTTCCTACTACACTTGTTAAAATTAAACTCATAAAACTAATGAAAGAAATACACAAATAATAAAGAATGAGAAATAGATAGATAGCACTCAAACAAAAGGTAAAGCTGTGGAAGGATGATTTAAAGGCCTAAATTAGGATTGTTTCCAGCGAGGATAAGAGAGATCTCCCCTCCAGACCACAACTAAACGCTTGGTTAAACATCATACGTGTTTGAAAGGTCGAGACAAATGGGAACCACGAGCAGAACGCAACGGGAAAGAATATGAGCATTCCCATTCCTGCATCATAGAGCCTTGCTACTAGTGAACGGATTGACTTCCACATCCCAGTTCGCTTTATGATTGGCTTCCAAGCACATGCAATCTAACAACAAAGAGAGGATTACATCGTTAAAAACTTAGACCTCACGCAAGAGATTAGATACTACAGGAGTGCAACTTACAGAGATGATTCCCCATCATGTTGGTATAAAAGCCATACACTAGCGAATATGTCTGTCAAAACTTTTGACTGATATTGTATCTACTTAATCTTCATCAAAACTTTACAAGCAATATTTAAACCAATCTAGAAAACACCTACACTCTTCTTATCTACACAACTGTGAAGTTGATTATTCATCACTCACGGATAAGAGCATATTATTTATGTTATTGAGGAGGGGAGATTGTTTTGTCCTACTCATGCATACTCTGTCTCCAAAATCTGACCGTTAGAAGATTTGAAAGATGGGCTTGAAGGGAGGAGGACATTTACCATCTTGGACTTCACTTAGTCTGTTTGAATGTTGGCGCATTGTCTTGTCACTTACAGTTTAAACTAATTTGGTTTACTATGCACTTGGGAAGATGGTAAAACATGAAGATCCTATTGTCTTTCATTCTCTATGATCTTCCTATTCAAATAACAAGTAACACACATATGTATGAAAGAAACGATTATGTTCATTATTGTAACACATACTTATGGGAAGAGTTGAACATAGCCAGTCAAAATAGCAATCCCAAGGATCAACAAAGGTGGAAGGATTACAAAGGCACCAATGGTAGCAAAGAAAACAGAGTCATTCCTCTGAGAGACCTCGTTAAGGTAGCTTTGCCTCTTGATGTTCCTTTTCTGAGAAGTGGTTAAGAACTTAGGACTCACTTTCTTCAGGTTCTTCCCCAAGGGGATGGTGAAATCATCGTCTCTGTCACCAACAAGCCCAGCCAACTGATCACGAACTGTTAGTCCCCTCAAGCCACCACCACCACCACCACCACCACCATCACTCAAGTAACCTGATGAATTCAAATATAAACCATAAGTGATTAAACTATTTATTTTGAAATTCTCAAAGAGTAAATAGTACTCACGTTTACTATCTAACCTATTTTTTTGATATTCTTACGTCGTGCCGTTCAACTAACGATTCCGTTTAGCAGGCTAAACCTAAACATCGTTAGTTTTAACTTTTACGGTGTAAAATTCTCGATTTATTTTATTAAATTCAAACACCAAGAGAGTAAGTAACGATGTTTAACACTTAACCTAATGTTCGATAATCCAATTAATACCTAAACATTTTAATAACTCAAGTCTCAAAATAAGTAAGCAGGCGTGTACCGTACCGTCGCTGGTGGAAGTAAGCTGTTCTAGGAGATCTAGCTGTGTCCGTGCTGATGATGATGATGAAGAAGAAGAAGAACCTTCAATGAATCAAATCGACTGTTATCAGAATAACTCAATTTGATATAGGGAAACAAGAATCAGACAGCAGCGATACTTGTCGGATTGGTTTTATTACCGGAGGAAGAAGGATCGTTGTCGTTTTCGGTGACACCGCTTTGGCTCAGCTCAGAACGGAGGCGAGGAGGAGAGAGTTGGAGAAGGAGGTGTCTCTGTTTTGATCGAGATGATGAAGAAGAAGAAGAAGGGTTTGAGATTGGGTGAAGAGAAGCGGGGAAGAGATTCAATGCCATCATCGGAGCTGAGAAAGGCTCTCACACTTTCGACTTCTTCTGAGATTCCAAGTTCCACATTTCTTTGTTTGAGAGGTCAAGAAAATTTTGAAATTATTATTTTGGAAAAATTAGCGAAATTACTCCGCCTGGTATCGAACCCGGGTTTTATAGACTAGCCCATTATTTTGTGTGTCCAATTGTTTTTATATGTTAATGTTTGATTGAATTCAACAATGGTAATTGGTAAATGATGAGGGTAATGTTTTTAAAGTTTTTTTTTTTACTATTAAAATAGACGTCAATAACAAAATAAATTCCATGCATATTTTTGTTTGAGCATTATTTCACTTTCCGCAAGTTTGTTAACTTTGTTTACCTTAAATAAATCTCAGAATTTAATTAATTATGAATCACTAAACTTGGGATGATGTTTCTCACTTGGCAAGAACCAAGTCTAGTGACTATGATACTCTGAGTCAATGTAGCTCTGTGAATCACTATGAGAGAGCTTGCAGTTCTAATTCAGGTGTGATCCTGAAGCAGAGAAACGTCCTAGAATGAGTCAGGTTGGGCGGATGCTTGAATCAGATGAACACCCTTTTCGCTAAGTTGTTTATATGTTTTGGTGTCTCTTACCTCAGCATCTCAATCACTCACTTGAATATGACAAGTAAAAGAAACCGATTCAAACTTAAAGTCACACTGCAAGTTTATCTTGATGAGCAACAAAGTCATGACAAAAGAGCAGAGACCTAATAAATAATAACCTAATTATATAGTAGGGGACAAAACGAAAGCACATAAACATTGAACAAATAAGATCTCTCATTTTGCGTGTTTTCATGTTTCAGAAGTAGATTTTAGAGAGCATAATCCAGGACTAATAAAATCTAAACCTGCAAAATAGAAGTCCCAGGACAAATAAGATCTCTCAAATATAGTTATTAGGCTTTACATTAGCTCATTAACATTGCACAAATGGTTCAGGTGTGAACCAGGCGGGCTGGGTTCCATATATTATGGATTCTTTCACTTTTGTTTCTTCTTGACTAGAATCAAATGTATTAACATTCTTCATATGATTTCAAATTAACATCAAGAAAACCAAACTTTTATTTGATTTCATTCCATGAGAACGTAACCATTTGGATCATGTACTAACATTCTACTACTAGCCGTGCGTTCAATATTCTGAGGAACTTTCTGGAAAACCTGAGCATGAGACTCGGCTTCTCGCTGAAACTTCTTGACCATTTCATCAAGCTCTTGTTTTCTAATCTCCACGTTCTCTTCTGCCTCTGGCTCCTTGAGTCCAAGGTAGAGCAGAGCTCCGACCACTAGAACAAAACCTGAGAAGAAAAGAATGGCTGAGAAAAGCGCAAAGGCTTGTGGAGAATCTGCAGCTCCTGGTATGCCATCTACGTTTATCCCAAATAGACCAGTCACTATTGTCAGCAAAAGACCAACTCCTCCAAAGATTCCTAGGTTGTGTGTAACCGTGAGGCTTCGATCCTAGTCAAAGTTAATAGATTGATTAAGCTAACTAATCTAGAAGACTTGGAGAGTTAGTTATGTACTTATGTTATTGTTTACCTGTAACCATGCTCGAACTGTGTTTTGCATTACGTCTTGGATAGTGAATAAACGACCACGGACAGCTTCTTGTTCATTGATCATGTCGCGTGTGCTCTTTCTTATTCCTTCAAGCAAGCCTTTTGCTGTATTGCCTTTTAGTTGCTGAAGCAGCTCGAACACAATCTCTTCTCTAGCATGAAGCGACCATTTCACTCTTATAACCTGAGACAAAGATATCAAAAGGGAAATGATGAACAGATGATCTGGATCTCGTCCATGATGATCAAGCAAGGAAGAAAGTATTTTACCTGGGTGGAAAGCCTTCTGATTTCTTGATTCAAGATTATAGTAAACAGATTTAGATCCTCGTACATTCTCCTGTTTTCAAGAGAAAAATCCATGCTCAATCAGAGGGCTAATGAGTTGTTAAGTAATAGTGTAATAAGATAAAGAGTAGGTACAGTTGAAGTACTTGTTCATAAACATCAACTCAACTTCATCTGCTGCGCCAAATATATACTTCCTAAATAGCCTACGTATCAAAGAGATTATGGATATCACCAAAATGTTCAAATATCTTGATAAAGAGATAGTTAAATTACAACTGTATGTTTTGTTATAGGCTTGCAGATAGTTTAGATTCAGGGAGGGAAGATAGTTAGTTTACCTATCATCCCAGCGAGCAAGACGGCATGTAAGATGTGCTATTAGTTCATGAATGGTTCTTGGAATGCAGGCTCCACCAGCAATTAGCATTTCCTGGTAAGACACAATGCATCCATCATCTTAGACTAACCAAAGAGAGACCTAGAAAGAAAAAAATGAGTTTAGATGAGAAGAAACAAACCTGGACTTCTGTAATACCTAACACACTAATGTTCGAGGCAAACCCCTTAACGTGCAATGCAGTCACTGCAAAATTCTGTGACTGCCATGACCTCAAGACAATGGGAATGTCATCTTCTTCGATAAAAGGATCACCAACTGATTGCCCCAACAGCTCAAACAACAGCCCACCAGCTACTCTAACAGGAACCTATCAACCATATAACAAACAAACTTGATCTACTTCAGCTACAAACCAACAAAGATGTTAAGATTTTTATTTATTTAACCTCATAGAAGATATGTTTCATCCGTTCACTAATCAACTTGCTCTCATCCCTCAGAGCAACGCTAACAGCCGGATGCAACCACTGCGCCTCACGCAGCCACAAAGCAACACCTCGATGGCTAGCATCCACGTGGCACCACCACGTTGGACCCGCGAGTGGCCGTTCCCAGTAAGGAGCAGCCAGCTCAGCAACAGTGGCTTCTCCATCAACATTCTGCGCTGACCAGTCACCATCAACCTTCACTGTCTGAACAAGCTCAGAGAGCCTATCCCAACCAATTGGTCTCCAATAACTCCTCGAGTGCTCCTCTTCTTCTTCTTCTCTAAATTCATGTTTCTTCCTATCACCACCACAAGAACAACAAGAAGAACACTGTTCACAGTTAGTTAAGATAGTCCACAAGAGAAAGCCCATTAAGCAATTAAACACTGATAAAGTTAGTAACTTATGATACGTTAAGGTATAAAGGGAATCTCCTCCTTGACACTGAAGAAGGCTTCTGGTGTGGTACTTGGTTGACTTACGACGAGCTTGATGAAACTCGAAGGCGCATATAAGACCATCCCTCCAGAGGTTGTTGTGATTCGCATTCATTACTTCCAATCAAGTTTCCATACCTCAGAATCAATTGGAGAGAGATATAGAGGAGAATTTTGAAAGCAATTGGAAGCAAACGCAGCTCAATTCGCCAGAGAACTTGTGCACCGATTCAAGTTTGTTTTAATCAGAGTGGAGAAGAAGATGAAGAAGACGAAGCAGGCGAGCAGCACAAACAAACACGTGTATACATCAGCACACGTGTGTTACCATATTTGGGCCTTAATGGACCTTCTTCTCTCTACCATTAGCCCAAAAATTCGATTTCTCATCTTTCTTCCAATTTTGTAATTTTAGATTTTAGAAAATCTTTTGACCAACAAAAAAAAAAGAAGATTTTTAGAAAATCATTTTTGAGAAAAAAATCTAACACAACTGTAATATATTTTCTATCTTATTTAAAATGGAAATCTATATCAGATTTTTTTTTATTTTTCTTTATGACATGTGTAGAATTCAAAAAATTCTGAACTTTTTTGTTGTTGACCATATCTCTTAATAAATAACTTTGTAGAAATTAAAGACTAGCTACTTTGACCAAGAATCATATAAATTAAGCATTTCTGATTTTTTTTCTTCCACAGCAAAATTGATAGGAAGAAAATAATGAATACCAAAAAAAATTTTGTGATGTTTTTTCTTGTAGTGGTACTAGCAACATCGTCGTTGTCCAACTCAAATGTTTTAGCCTCACCGGGTATATTGTTAATGTTCATGTTCATTTTTCTTTGATCATTTTATGAATACTTTTTTGAATGTTTCGTTTTTGAAAATATAAATTTGTTAAACCGATGTATGTATATGTGTGCGTAGATATTTATTTTTCTTTAACTTGGTTTTATTTGTGCAGTTATCAATTATGGGGATGGATATAACTATTGCATAAGATATTGTACAAAAGATTTTTTCGAAGTTGAATGCCAAGCTGAGTGCAAACAAATGGGTTATTCGACAGGGTGGTGTCTTGGTTATGCACCACAATTTCAGTGTTGTTGCAAAAAATGATAGAAATTAATCATTTTTCTAGACAACCGGTTATTGAGGGATTAGTAATGTTATTCTATAATAATATAAAAATATTTTATATGTTCTTGTTTGCTCTTCAATAAAATAATCAAATTATATTTACGCTTATTGTGCTTCTATCATCATATATACCTTTTTGAAAACTCCCGTAAAATAATTATTCTTATTTAGGCATTTGTAACTTATTAAATATATATCTTTTAAAAAAAATCCCCGTAATTTGTATACTCATTTTTAGATTTAAATTCCAAATTTTGGTGCACAAAAAAAAAAATTCCAAAATTTTGAGCCCTATAAACTTTAATCAGTCACTGGACCAATGTGTTTCACCTAATTGGAGCAATTGTTTTTGTGGTTCTCTACTCCCAATCAGTATTTTATTTAGATTTGGTCACAAAAGATATAACTTGGTTGTGAATAGCTACAAGATGCTTAAATATTATTATGAATCAATATTTGAATTAAATAATAATGTCATGAATCATCTGTTGGGAAGTAGGCTGCCAGAAAGCAATTTAATATGTTAATTATTAATCACAATTTTGATGACAACTTAACCATCGCCTACTCTTCACAATCATACTTTTGGCATCTCTAACACATAATCTCCTTACTTAAAACACTATAACGCCTTACAAAATTTGTGAATCTTCATAACAATGGCTGGAGGAAATATGGCTCTAACTCCAACCTTTGTAGGATCTAAGTCAATGCCAATTAGAAACCATGAAGCAGCAGAGAGAGCCAATAACAACAACAACCTGAGAGCGTTACCAAAACCGGTTCAACCAGTTTCATCAGTCGAAGGAGAGATGGCTAAAAGGCCAAGAGGTAGACCAGCTGGCTCCAAGAACAAACCAAAACCACCAATCATTGTGACTGAAGATAGTCCAAACTCCCTCAGAGCTCATGCCCTTGAGATCAACTCAGGTAACGACATATATGAGACTTTATCAGATTTTGCTAGAAGGAAACAAAGAGGACTCTGCATACTTAGTGCCAATGGTTGCGTCACCAATGTGACATTAAGACTGTAAGTGAGACTAGCCCAATGGGCCAACGGAAGACTGATCAAGAGAAGAGCCCAATCCAGCAAGATCAAAGGAAGCAGCAAAAGATGATCTAGAGTGAGACAAAACAGAGGAGCTGCAGCAGTACGGTAAAGGAGACGCTCCTCTGCTCTAACAGATTTGATGTTCTGCTTGACTCACCTCTGACAGCTGTAGTCAGTGGATAAGATCTTGCTGTAACGTCTAGATTGTTCCTAGACTCTCCATATATGTAATCAAAGCTCCATTGTAAACGTTAAGCAAAATAAGAGAAAGTTCAGTCTATTGCTCTCTCTGTCCTGTTCTTTATAAAGACAGCCAGCTTCATCAGGAGCTATTGTGACATTACATGGACGTTTTGAAATCCTCTCATTCTTTGGTTCAATCTTGCCTCCGCCAGCACTGCTTGGTATAATTGGTATGACCATTTACTTAGCCCGGCCTCAAGGACAGGTTGTTGGTGGTGGACTTGTTGGTGGGCTAATATCATCTGGACCTGTTGTTATCATGGCTGCATCTTTCATGAATTCTGTGTTTGATCGTCTTCCTCTAGATGATGATGAAGTTGCTTCTATGCAGAACCAGCAGTACTATCATAATGCAAGACTACGTCCTTTAGATGACATTCATGGATTGCCTCAAAACCTGATCACTAATGGAATCTCTGGCTCTGATATTTACTCTTGGGGTCCTGCACAGCGTGCTATGTCCAAACCTTAATATCATCCCTCGTCTGATCTCCATGCATGGTTCATCATATGTAAGTGCCTAGTAATTGTTAATGAACTTGAGCATAATCCTCTAATTTAATAAAAATGTATCAGTGTTTTTATGATTAATCCCAAGGGAATGTTCTTCACTAATACCAAATATTAATGCATGCATATCTAGTAATGATCTAATTTTTTCTAACATTAACTTTTGCATTAAACTGTAGTGACTGCAATATTTTAGTCAAAGATACAAGTGGCTCATTTGTATAATTGTAGTAATTGTAATATATTTTATATCATATTAAAAAATGGAAATCTCTATTAGATTCTTGATTTTTTTTTGACATGTGTAAAAGTCTAAGATTTTCTGAGATTTTTTGTTGTTGTTGGACATATCTCTTAATGAATAAAATGTGTAGAAATTTAATATTACTTTTGATCAAGAATCATATAAATAAAACATTTCGACTTCTTCTTTTTTCACACCAAAATTGACAGAAAAGAACAATGAATTTCGGAAAACCTTTTGTGATGTTTTCTTTTGTAGTGGTATTAGCAACGTCGTCGTTATCCAACGTTTTAGCTTCACGGGGTATGTTATAAATTGTTTATCTATCTTTTGATCATTTTTAAGAATAGTTTATCATGAATACCACAAAAACTTGTCTCGTTTTTTTTGTAGTGATGTTGGCAAATCCATTGTCCAATTCCACCGAACTGGCTTCATCGGGTATGTTTTAGTTTTATCATATTTTGGTCATTCTAAAGATAAATGTTGATTTACATATAATTTTTAGGGGGAAAAAATTTGTAAAACCGACTTAGATGCATATGGGTACGTTTAAGTATAAATGTATAATTTTTAGAATAACAAGAGTATGCTAGTCTTCGACTCTTCGTACATCACATTATATTCTCAACTAAACATTTGGTTTCCCATTTCCCACATTTTTTTGAATACATTTGTTTCATAATTGATTTCCTTTAACATAAGTTGAACATGTGTTGCAGGCGTCGAGGCAACGCCATCTCAGGTTCACATTTGCTATAAACGTTGTTCACGAACTTACGGAGTTTATCAATGCTACGATGACTGTCTAAGCAAAGATTATGATAATGGAAATTGCGAGTATAACGGACTTTGTTGCTGCACATAATGATAAAAAGTCGTCACCTTTCTAGTAATCTGGCAATTTGAGCGTTTGAGTTATGCTATTTTTATATCAAAAGGTTATACTTTTCTAATAGCAGATTTATGTAAACCGTTCAATGACTTTCGTTATTTCTCTTGACGATTGTGTTTTTCACAAACTAAAAATAGTATCAACCTTGTGCGATGCAAATCCCATCTCCAAAGACTACTGTAACCAAAGAAAGAAAGTAAGTTCACTGATTAATTGAAACATGAAAATCAAGAAAATGTCAGAAACAAAGCAAGAACCGGATGAAGAAAAAGCTTAAAATGGGTTTTGGGCTCAGAGACAGAGAAAGAAACAAGGGATTTGATGTATGGCCCGTCAGATTTATGAAACTAAACTCCAAGAAACAAAAGAACCATCGCTTGTCTTCTTCCACGTTGATAAACAATTCTGAGGTTCTGCTATAGGAAAAAAAAGAAACATATATACATTTAACATTTAACATTTTACCAAAAAAAAAGAAACATATATACGTACACAGCCAAGGCTATGTAGCAAAGATCGCTCTCGAGGTTACCTGGATCAAGGGAAAGTGATGCTCATGAGAAACCCAAGGAATAACCACAGTATTTTCCAAGAGAAAAAGGAGAGTTCTCGAGCTCCACGTCGTAATCAGCGTGTATGTTTCGAGGGTGAAAAGGGACGGTGGATTTTGATGGACAAGGGTTGTGTTCGATTTTGAGTTTTTGTGTTCTTCTTTGGAGTACACAGAATATATATGGAGAAAGGAAAGTGAAGATAGATTTAACGCATGATTAAGAATCCAGATTCGGAGACTGGGATTTTGAGTTTTGGGAAAGTAGATAGATGTTGTAAATTTGTTACGTGTTGTTTAATTTTGAGTGAAGAATTATAAAAAAGAAACATGTATCTTTAGTTACTAACCGGGTCAATATCACTCAGAAAGGATAGATTTTGAACATATACTCGAAGTCATTGTAAACACTAGGCAAAAACCCGCGCTGCGCCGCGGAATATTATAACACGAACTGATTTTTATAATTTATGTCAATTTCATGCTTAAACGAAACTGACTTCGAATTAATATGTTAATTCTTTTCCCAATAAAAAATGAAAAAAACACAGATCGAATCATCAGACTTAAAAGTAAGATGGCTTGTTCCAACTTGCTAAGTAATTGCAACTTTCTCTCTATCTTTAGAAAGCTTCTTTCCAAACATAATATAATCCTTGTTTTATCCCTTTCATCTACTTGGCTATAACATCATTTGATAATATAAATTACATCTTCAAAAAACTCCTAGCATTAGTGTAACAAATGCAGTTGGCAGAAGATTTATCAACACTCCTTCTCCTATCATCCTCCTACCCTGAAGTGAAGTTTAGCTGAAGTGTTTCCGCTGTAACCATAAATATCTCTTCTTTAAATAATATAGAAAATTTATAAATTCTGAATATGTAAAAACATTAACACAATTTATAAATATTAATGCACTTGTTTGACTATTCTTACACCATCTTCTACCAACAAGCACATATGGGGTCATCAAACAAATATCCCTAGCCAAATCACCGGTCTTATTTCTGATCTTTTAGAATAAGTAGACATTTTTTTTTTGAAAATTTGGATCGTCTTAAAATGCATCAGTTTTTGGTTGGTCTATTGATATATAGTGTATTTAATGATATTTAGCATCTCATTTCATTCATTTAAATCACTTTAGATTTCATTTAGGTGTCTACATTGCATATATTTGTCCATTTATGTGCATTAGGGTTTAGAGTGTACAATTGGAAGTTTTGGGTCAATTCTCAAGGTCATTTCTGCAACTTAGGAAGTCCAGAGTCAGAAACAGAAATATCAAAAGTTCAGGGACCAAGGCTGCAAATTCAGAACACTCGGTTGGGTTAAATTGAACACATTATAAAGTTAAGGGGCGAAATCAGGGACCTTTCTTTAATTTACAAAGGCTTGGGCTGTTTTGTAAAGAAACATAAGTTTAGGGATCGCTTGTGCAAAACCTGAAGAAGTCACCATTGGAGCTTTCGATTGATTGCTCCACCGCGAGCTCGGAGCGACGGGCCAGTTCTAAGAGCACGACGGAGAGCTGAACGGCTAAGCATGAAGATCCGTGGTGGAGCAAAGCAGCTGAATCAGAGACTTGACGCCATGGTGGAGGAAGCTTTGCGGCGGTTAGGATGCTCAAGATCGGACTCGGAATGGAGGAAGAGCTCACCAGGAGTTTCTAAGCACGGCTTGGATAAGATTGCGACGAAGATGAAGAAGACCCAAGGCGGAGGTACGACTGCGAGTAAGACGACGACGGCGTGAAGCTTAGCGAAGAGAACCTTGTCCCAACGAAGAAGATGAAGAGGTCTGAGCTCGTGCAAGTTCATAATTCACAGAAAAGCAAAGATTAGAGATATAACTCACGATCCATGTGACGCTTACGTGTTGTTCAAAAATCATATGTGTAAATTTAGAATGTTTTCATTGGTTTTTCAACTTTTTTCATTTATTGACATGTCATTTCTAAAATCA
Source organism: Raphanus sativus (assembly GCF_000801105.2). NCBI lineage: Eukaryota > Viridiplantae > Streptophyta > Magnoliopsida > Brassicales > Brassicaceae > Raphanus > Raphanus sativus. Next base: position 42,232,365 of record NC_079514.1, on the reverse strand, counting down.
TTCTCAAATTCTATGTGGCAGAAACTGGAGAAAGACTAGCCTTATTATTGTGTGGATTAGTAATTGATAAATCTTAATCAAGTCTCAATCAACAATCAACAATTTACCAACTCAGCTAAATAATTATATTTAATTGCGAAGCAAATAATATATATACATACATGCTGGCTCATTTTGATTTAACAGTTAAATAACGAAATGCTAGTCAAAATAGCTTAAGTATTACGGTAATGAATTGAGTAGGAAATTTATTCTATTAAAATTGAATTATCATTTTTAAAATAATCTTTCTTCATCTTAATAATTACATTTATGTCACTGAATTAATAACTATTAATTGATTAACCATAAATCATTTATTTTGTTAGATTTTTTTCTAACCAAACTTAGATCACTTTTTAATCAGATTTTACAATATAATTAAATTTTTTTGTTTAAAATGGGACATAGAAATTTTAAATGTTACATCATGTATATTATTATTTTATTTCATATACAAAATATAAACTATAAATGTTTTATTAAAACATATAAAGTCATCTTTCAAATATATATATACTAGGGTCGGCCCGCCCTACGGGCGGGATGATAATTTAAAAATAATTTAAATAATTAGAATAAATATTTTTATTTAATTTTTGTTTTATTTTAAAATGTTTTATTCTATATTAGTATGAGTCATTACAATTAATAAAATTGTTTATTTGAAGTTTTATTATTTTTATTTTAATGGTGTAGAATTGTTGATTTATTTGTTTAATTTTAAGTTACCTAGTTTTATTCATTCCCTTACATTATTTTATATCGTGCTCTTATTCGGCTATATAGCTATATATTTTAATTTTACACAGTTGTAGATCTATATTTATAGTTTTTTTAGAATTCATGACATAAATATTTAAAATACATTCTACATCTATTTAGTTAGAATAACTTAACATATCTCTTTTATATTAAAAATTATCCATTTACTGTTTTATATTTATTTTTTATTTCTTTAGTTTTCTATTTTTCTTTATAATTATTTTTGATTTTTGATCATCGATTATTTTATTATTATGGTCTTGTTTTCGTAGAATGTTTTTAATCTATTATGTATTAATATTTGGTTATGTTTTTCTCTATTTGTTTATTTCTAATCTTGAGCTCTAACACGATGGAATCATTTTGATAAACTTTACGCTTTTTATTTGCATTTGATAAAACGTTGTGAACACAATATCGCTAAAAGTCGTATTTGTTCTTTTTCTGAAGTGCATGTATTTTAGACGATTCTATAGATTGTGTGCTAATTTCACATTGATGGATTTTTTTGTTAGATTGTAATTAAACTATTGATTAAAAAAAGTGTTGGCTATTAAACATTCTATTAATAACTTTTGTTTATAGAATAAGAAGATAAATAATATAGAGTGTTTAATGCCTTTTTAAAAATTATTGATCATCTGGAACGCTTAGGTTACTTCAATATAGTGAAATTTAGAGCTTTTTAGCACTGAGGAGCTTATATGCAAATAAATATATAGAAATTATAACAATAATCTGTAACATTTCTCAAAGAAAAAAACAATAATCTGTAGCAACGGATATAAAAAAGAGTCAATGTGGTATCTCCTCCCTCTTTCACAAACAACATGATAGATAGAGATCTTACGAAGATAGAGACACCAAATTACTTTACAAAAGAAAAGGTTTGTTTTTTTTTTTTCATATCCTTTCGACTTTATCCGCCTTGATCACAGGATTGGCCTTTGCGATTACATCACGTCCAACTTCTTTGAAATCAAAGCTACACTCGTGCCTCTCCGGGTTCCTATGGCTTCTGCAGAACGTGCTACCGCATTTGCACTTAAACCCCATAACCCCAACCTTCTTGTTACAGCTAAAACACCTGTTCGTCCGTGCAGGTTTCTGACGGCTCTGCCTCCTCATGTCCGTGGCTATAGGAGCTGATGACGGCTCAGCGGTTACAACAACAGAGGCTGGTCTGGTTTCAAGAGGCTGTTTTTGCTCTGGTGTGACAATGAGACTGAAGATGGAAGCTTAAGTGAGTTCTTCAGCAGATTTTGCTACAGCGGTTAGATCTTCCTCGGCTCAGAGACTTCTGTATCATTTGGAATAGAGGTTCACGTTGGAAGACTCGAAGAAACCACATCTATTGTCGCAGAGTTATGGCTCAGTTGGTGGGAAGCTTGGGCTGTTGTTTTGCTCAGAGCTTACTGTTGTTCCTTTCTTCTTCTTCTCAAATCTATTAAACAAACAAAAAAATTATATTCTGACAGTAACAAAAGAATGTTATAAAGATGATAATCTTTGCATTAATTTGATTCAACCCAGCTACGAAATTGAATCAATTGAATTAAACCCAGATTGGGTATAATCAATTTGCCTCATTTCGATTCAACAGAGGTTCTATATAATAATCAAATGGAAATCAATTCGATATAATCAAATTGATTCATTTCGATTTAAAAACCTTGCTTCAAAGAAGATATATCATCGTGTAGATTCAATGATCGTCACAGGAGGGAGTCGAACCGCGACGGAGGAGCTACAACGGTGCCGATTCAATGCCGAGGAGGAAATCAAAATTAGCAATTTTCTCTTGATTTTTTTAGAAGATTATGATGAAGAGGATTGGACAGATGATTTTTGTGGGAGATGATTTACCTTTTAATCAGCGAGAAAGATGTCCCTGCCGCGTTTGACATTCCCGGCGTCACAGAATTGCAGCAAGCTAACCTGTACAGTGAAAGAACACCTATCAGACTTCAAATCATAAAGAATTATAAGTTTATTTCTCTGCTTAAACAGATTGAGAAGATGGTTTTGAGAAGAGAAAGGCTAACCTATTTATACTCTTCTTATTGAATGCTAGTTAGTGGAGTAGTGGTTTTATCGATTCAATGAGAACGTGAATGCCACAAATTGAATGTAAGTATACCGTTACGTCTTCGTCTGGTAAAATTCTGAGTCAGAGGAAGAAGATTAATCGAAACCCTCGAGTTGGGACCGATATCGCGACGGTGGAGAATGATGAGAGTTCAACCCGTGAAATAGAAAACGACGCGTTTTGTGTGTTTTTTCTTATTTATGATGGGCTTTACCAAACTGTATTTAAAAAACAAATGACAATCAAAAGCCCAAATGAAATTAGATCTTCGATTAATGAAACGCAAAGTATCAGTGAAAAGGACACGTGTCAAGCTCTAATCTCCCTATTTGATGACGTGGCCTCCTTAGAAGAGAGTCCCCTTTTCTTTATAATAATAGATATATTATATATATATATATATATTTATTTATACTAAATAATTTTATGATTAATATAATTCACACATATATTTGAATTACAAGAATACAATAAATAAATTTCAGTTTAATATTCTCCTTAAAAATAAACAATAAATAGAATTTGTTGGCATGTAAAAAACTTAGAGGCATATATATCTATCTTGCTAAAAAACTACATTTCAATTGACATAAAACATTTTATTTTATAAATTTAGATTTATTAATATGCATAACATAATAATTAGTATTTTAATTTATAAATAAATACATCAAAAATGGTTACTGTAGTTAAAATTTATTAATTGATGAATATATTATATAACATATTATTTTGATTGTTTTTATATCCAACTGCAATATTAAAAAACAATAAAAATTGTAATTAATTAAAAATCATCGATCTATCATAAATCTTATAAATTACAAATCGAAAAATGCATATATAAATACATGATTGTGCAACCATTACATTATTGTATTATAAAAAGTTTCATATATTAATGCTACTAAACAAACACTTGTGCATGTCAAGCTCTAGTTTAAATTATAACTAGATTTATTAATATGCATAAAGATAATAATTAGTATTTTAATTTATAAATAAATACATCAAAAATGGTTCTGTAGTTAATTTTATTAATTGATGAATATATTATATAACATATTATTTTGTTTGTTTTTATATCCAACTGCAATATTAACAATCAATAAAAATTGTAAGTAATTAAAAATCATCGATCTATCATAAATCTTATAAATTACAAATCGAAAAATGCATATATAAATACATGATTGTGCAACCATTACATTATTGTATTATAAAAAGTTTCATATATTAATGCTACTAAACAAACACTTGTGCATGTCAAGCTCTAGTTTAAATTATAACTAGATTCATGCCTTTTTAGCATGATCACTTATTCAGATTATATAAGGCACAATGAAATTATTTGGGTTGAAAATGACAATTTTCCCGTTGTTAAGTTTTAGCGAGAAAATATAAGATATAATTGACATTTAAACAGCAAAATGGTATCATATGCAGCATGTGCGTACAAGGTAATTTTTGTAAACTAAAAAAAAAATACGCACATGCTGCAACTATGTATTATTTTCATACAAAGTAACTAAAAACATAAAATATGTCTTTGGATGTAAGTTTCTTTTTCATAAAAAAATTCAGTACAACTACATATCATTTTTCAGTAATTATTTTGCAGTTAGTCAAAGACTTAAAGTGATGAGTTAAGAAAAAACTAAACATTTTGTTATTTTTATTGATTTGCTATGTGTGACAGTAAAAAAAATCCCTATATGTATATTTTTTTCTAACATCTTTTGATTCTGCAAAGAAAACTTGCTTTAATCTGATAAACTGAATTTCTTTTTGACAACAAACAACTAAAACAGAATTATATTAACAGCAAGATTCTCTCTAAATTAATGGAAACTTCTCTCACAAACGGCTTCTCTTTTATTCATATTTCTTACTCCTTCAGTTTCTGAATAAGCGTTATTTTGATATTTTCACATAGATTAAGAAAGTGACAGAAATATATGTAAGTTGTTATTAATTACATTTCTCTGACCAATAGTATTTGAGATAAATAAAATTAATGCAGTTTGAAATTAATATTCAGCTGAAAATATGTATAATTTGCATTGAAAATATAAAATGACACTTTTTATAACAAAAAAAATGTTAGAATGACACTTATTATGAAATAGATGGAATATTACTTAAAAATCTTCAACAATATTAACTTTAATGATTACCAACAAAATCTTTGACCACGTATTCTGTTTCCATGTTTTGCTACCTAATCATGCTATTATACTCCCTCCGTTTTATTTTACTTATCGTTCTAGACTTCGATATATAGATTAATAAAACATTAAATTTGTATATTTACTAGATAAAAACATCATTACCAATACACTTAACCAGATTTTAACCAATAGAAAAATGATTTAGAATAAAAAGTCAATAAATTTTGCATTGAAATCATAAAATGACATTTATTTTGAAACAACAATTTTGCTCTAAAATGACATCTAATTCGAAACGGATGGAGTATTTCATTACCATAAAGCTATAGTCTATTTTGACAGTCCATTTTGACATAATGTACGACAGTCATACACACAAAAACAAATCCCCATATTAGTATTCAAACACCTTTGGTCCGGCAAAGAAAGCTTGCATTTAGTCTGATAAGCGATAAATTGAATGATATTAAATGTAAGATTCTTTCTACTTATTTAATGGAAATTTATGTCCAAGAAACGGCTTCCTGTCCACTATTACTTTCCTATTTTTAAAAAATCTTCAAAAATATTTTACTTAAATGAGTACCAACAACTAAAATAAATAAATGTGTACCAACAAAATCGTTGACTATATGTATTAACTTTCCATGATTTGGCACCTAGTATAGTAATATAGAATCGTGCCATAAAGAATAGTTTTTTTTTTTCTTTTTTTTTTGTGGTAACAAATAAAGAATAACTGAGCTGAAAACTAGGCCATCTCTCGACAGAGTAATATAAATAAAGCTTTTCATACAGTTTTAATCAGTGTAGACTTTTTCATTCGGTCTTTTTTGTGTGAAAGGGACGTTCTTTTTCGAACAGAATTAATATTATTATTGAAGAAAACATGAATATCACGAAAATTTATGTGATATTTTTTTTTGTGATGATATGTGCCAAGTCATCGTCCAATTCAGATGTTTTGGCTTCATCTGGTATGTTCTGTTCTAGTTTGTATAATATTTTTGGTCATTCTAAAAATAAGCGTAACTTTATATATAATTTTTACAAAAAAAAACAAATTGTAAAACCGATTTAGATGCACATGTGTGTATATGTATTATATTTCCTTTACGTTAGTTTTTTTCTTTCTTTTGAAGCTTATTTAGCATTAGTTGTTTCGAACTTAATAAGACGGTTACACGGAAATATCGAATTGCAAGAGTATGTTCTTCCTACATCACATCATATTCTCAACTATAGATTTAGTTTTGTACCAAGAAAAAAACTATTGATTTAGTTTCCTTTTTCCCACATATATTTCATATATAATTGATTTCGTTTAACATAAGTTGTACATGTGTTGTTGCAGTGGTCGAAGCAACAAAAGTGTGCGATTTTCCGTGTTCACCAAGGTACGGAACTTTTGAATGCTTCCATGACTGTTTCCTTGATAATTTCAAAGATGGAAATTGTGTTAATGGGCGTTGTTGTTGCACAAAATGATAAAAGCGGTCACGTTTCTAGAAAACTGGCAATTCGAGCGGTTGAGTTATGCTTTACTAATATCAGATTTATGTATTCTTTTCAATAAAATAAAGCATTTGATTATTCTTTCGATTCCATAACTATTGTTATTTTTCTTGACGATTGTGATTTATATCCAAACTAATAACTTGTGCGATGCAAATGACAGAGAATAAAAATTTACTATATTAAACATTAATAAGAAGACGGTATAAAGACAATACTATAATAATAGCCATATATCATTAACTTATTTTTCAGTCACATATATATACATTAAAGTTAATTTATAACAATGGCAAATGTGATCTGGTGTGGTGGCAATTGCAAGCAATGGAAGTTATGTACCACACTTAGTCTGATGGATCTGGATCCGGGAACCACGAACTTAACTAGATCTGGCCCTTTCGGACAACTTATTTAAGTGCCGGGAACAACTTGGCCAAGGGTCCAATGATTCTTGTATACATTTTTAACGGATTTCGGGTTGATCAAAATTTTAGATTTGAGTTAGACAAATATAACCGATGAAAATTTCATCAAATTTTAATTAGCAATTTTATGAGTTAGATTTCTTAACCTTAAAAGTTGCTCCTTGAAAACGTTCAAAAGATGGAAAAAAATAAAATTTTTAATAGCATAAAAACTATAAATGGCAATTATATTGTCGCAACGTTTTTTCACTACATATTTCCATATAAGTATTAAAATAAATTGTTTTAAAAAAAAGTACATTTTTGAACTTTAGTATTAATAACATACGTTGAGCAGTTGATTAAAACAGTGAAATATTTGTTTTAGCTGGTCGCGCGAAAGACTCGAAACGAGATGGATATATGGACGACTACCAAAGATTTTGATATTTTGTAGGTTATTAGGATGGTTTTCTCATTTATCATGTTTGCACTGTATTGTAATTTTCATGGGCGGATCTACGTTGCTTAGCAAGGGGGCAGCTACCCCCATTAAAATCTATAATTAAATTGAAATACGCTTTGTTCTTGAAATATTCTACAGCTTAGTTGATTAAAGCATAGACTCTGCCCCCGCTAGATCAACGTTCGATTCCCCATCTGCCGCCTAGCATCATTTGTTTTTCTTTTTCTCTGATATATTTTTTGGCCACGTCTCCAGATATATATTCTAGTTGGTTAAATCATTGACTCTGCCCCCGCTAGATCAACGTTCGATTACCCATCTGCCGCCTAGCACATTTGTTTTTCTTTATTTCTCTGATATATTTTTTGGCCACGTCTTAAGTTTCTTTATTTTCCTTATGTTATTTTTCATGTTCCTGTTTTCTTTTCATTCAAAAAGTTTTGTTTTAAAATATTTAGAATCCTACTTTTTTATTTAAACTAGAATCCTACTTTCTCCATTTCGATTTAAATATCGTTGTAGGAAAAAAAAAATCGTTTCAATTCTCCATTTTATTTTTTTATTGGTTAAAATGTGGTTAGATGTATATGTAATTGTGTTTTAGAAATATACAAAACCATATGTTTTCTTAATTTGTGTCCATAAATCTAAAACGACAATTAAAATGAAACGAAGGGAATAATATTTTTCCGTTATGTTAGTGATGTCTTTTTTTTTCTTCTTTTAGTTCCTTGTACCTTTTTCTTACTTTTTCTTTATTTTCCTGATTTTTTTCTAGCCATGTGTTATGTTAGTTATTTTCCTCGAGTTTTATTTTTTTGCTTTTTATTTCTTTTATTCAATTTAAAAAAGTATATATATTTTGACTCCAGTATTTTTTCATTTTACTAGTAAATTTTTTTGTTTCTTCATTTAGTTTTAGTCATATTATTTTATTATTATTTTATTCTAAATTTTCTTCTTATTTAAAATACAATAAATAAATTTCAGTTTAATATTTTCCTCAAAGATAAACATAAAAATATAATTTATTTGGCATATAAAAAACTTAGAAACATATAATCTATCGTAATAAAAAACTACATTTCATTTGACATAAAACATTTTATTTTATAAATTTAGATTTATTAATATACATTAACATGTAGCATATTATTTTTATTAGTTTTATGTCCCACTACAATATTAATAATTAAAAAATTGAAGATAATTAAAATCGCCGATCTATCATAAATCTTATATATTATAAATCTAACAAATGCATATACAGACGCATGATTGTGCAACCATTACATTATTGTGTTATAAAAAAAATCATATATATATATCGTTAGACAAATGCTCTTGCAAGTTAAGTTACAAAAAAAAAAAACTCTTGCAAGTCAAACTCTAGTTTAAATTACAATTGGATTCAGGTTCTTTTAGCACGATCACTTCTTCAGATTATATAAAGTACAATCGAAATTATTTGGGTTGAAAAGAGTGTTTTGAAACCCGACCCAAATCCGCGGTTGAACCGGTAAACCCGATGATCCAAGATAAATCTGGTTTGGATTGTGAAAAGCCCAAATTTTAAAAACCCGTAAAAACTCACTAAAACCCGAAACTCGGTACCGATTGAACCACTGATTGAATCAATAGATAACTTTTATATTTTTAAATTATGTTTTTAGATTATATTTTATATTCTAAATTTCCAATTTAAAAGTCAGGTTTCTTTCAGTTTTTTTGCCGTCTTTATCTCTTGTCTTCTTCTGATTATGTATCTTTTTTTCTTCTTTTTTTTTGCTTTTTGATTATTTTGTTTATTATAAATTTGTAATATTTGGTTTTACGTGTTCTAATGTGTTATTATTTTGTTGATAAGTTTTACAATTTAGATTCAACTTTCTGATTTTAATCACATAATACCAATTACACTATTTTATTTGTGATTTTTAGATTTTGATAAAGATTTCACTATGCCACCGGAAGAAAATAAAATGAACTATGGTAGAGAAAACCAAAATTAGTTGATGTGATTTGGAGTTAATTTCTTTTTTGTTATTGAAATTTTATTACAATAATATTTTACTTTTGGTTTATTTTGGATTTGAAGTTTAATTTATTATTCTCATTAGACATAAATATTTATGAATTTTATTCTTGATTTTTTTGATGTCATATCTTAACCAGTTACAAAAAATTTAAATAGTATAAATTATTTTTTGATATTTTGTATATCAAATGAAAATAAAATATAAAAAGTAAAGTTAAGCATTTTCTAAATTTTTTTAAACATATATATATATATAAATATATATCCAAATTATTATTTTATGTTTTAAAAATATTTAAAGAATATTAACTTTAGTTTCTACATTTATATTTTCATAGCTAATGTATTATTATATAATAAAATTAATTCATTTATTAATTTTTGGTGGATTCATTGATCTAATGATCCGGTAAGTAGTCCGGTTCAGTGTTCGGATCGGTTTTCAAAACATTGGTTGAAAATGATTTTTTTACCGTTGTTAACTTTTAACGAGAAAACATAAGATATATCGACATTTAAACAACAAAAATGGTGTCATACGCAACTTGTGTCTACAATGTAATTAAAAACATAATATATGTCTTTGGGTGTAAATTTCTCTTACACAAAAATTTTCAGTACAACTACATATCATTTTCCACTAAGGCTATAACTGGTGACCACCAAAGAATAATAGGAACAACCAGGAAAAGAACGAAGAGGAAAAAAAATAATAGGAATATTGTTCCCTATTCTTTTTTCCCGAATTTTATAAGGAATATATTTGTTCTTTGATTCCTTAAATTAAAAAGAATGAGAAGAAATATTGAAGAAAAAATATTCTTCATAAATGATGTCAAATTTAAGGAATGAAGATAAATAAATTATTCTCATTCTTTATAAATGATGTCAAATTTAAGGAATAAAGAGGAATTTAAGGAAAGAGCCTAATTGTTTTGCTTTAGTCAAAGACTCAAAGTGATGAGTTAAGAGCGACAGTAAAAAAAATCCCTATTAGTATATTTTTCTAACATCTTTTGATTCTGCAAAGAAAACTTGCATTTAATCTGATAAACTGAATTATATTAACTGCAAGATTCTTTCTAAACTAATGGAAATTTCTGTCACAAACTGCTTCTCCCTAATCTTTGACTATCAACAAAATCTTTGACTACACGTATTCTGTTTCCATGTTTTCCTAGCTAATCATGCTATACATGCCAGTATTATATTTCATTACCATAAAAATAGTTATAAGCAAAAGATTTGATTTCCGTAAATAATAAAAATAAATTGCGGGTTGAAAATTAAACCGCGTCTCGACAAATAGTCATGTATATAAAGACTTTCTTGAAGATTTAGAACAGTGTAAACTGCTTTTTCTTTCTTTCGTTATTTTGTGAAAGAGACTTCTTTCTTTTTCTTACAACCGAATTAACAGTAAGAAAGAAATCATGAATACCACAAAAACTTGTCTGATTTTTTTTCTTGTAGTGATATTGGCAAATCCATTGTCCAATTCCAACGTACTGGCTTCATCGGGTATGTTTTAGTTGTCTAATATCTTTGGTCGTTCTAAATATGTGTTGAATTACATATATAATTTTTAGGAAAAAAGGTTGTAAACCGATTTAGATGCATATGAGTACGTTTTACTCTACTTCATTTAGAATTACAAGAGTATGCTATTCGTACATCATATTATATTCTCAACTAAACATTTGGTTTCCCAATTCCCACATTTTTTCTGAAGGCCATACATTTATTTCATCTTTGATTTCCTTTAACATAAGTTGAACATGTGTTTCAGGCGTCGAGGCAACGACATCTACTGTGTACATTTGCTATATACCTTGTTCACCAAAATATGGAACTTACGAATGCTTCCATGACTGTCTCTACAAACGTTATCATGATGGAAATTGTGTAAATGGGCGTTGCTGTTGCTCATAATGATTGAAGCCGTCACATTTCTGGCACACTGGCATTTAAACGCTTGAGTTATGCTTTTCTAATATCAGATTTTATGTATTCTGTTCAATGAAATAAAACATTTTATTAGGTGGAAACGAAGTAAAAATATAATATGCTGGAAACTCCATAATCAGATTTAATTGATTTTTAACATTAACTAGAATTTGATCCGCCCAACCGTGCGGTGTTTGTTTTTATTTATATATATAATTATTTATATTATTTTTCAAATACCTAAATTTCATAGTTTGTTTGTTTTATTCGATTAATTATATTAAACTCACATGTATTTATTACTTCTTATTATATATATATATATATATATATATATATATATATATATATATATATATATTTTTTTGTTGAATTTGTGTTTAATTATTTGATAAACTAAAATATGCAAAGTTTCAAAAAATCTGAAAATTATTTTATATTTCTTTAAGTTAAAACTAATAATGGATCTAATTTCAATTTAAGTTATGTAGTAGTAAGAAAATAATTATTATTTAGTAATTGTTTCTGAATTTTATGAAAATTTTAAAATATTCATATACACTAATCTTTTAAGCATTTAGAATTAGATATTTATAGAAATGATAAAATAAATGATTGACTATTAAATAAAATTTTGATTTTTTTTAATATGTTGCTATAAAGTTATATTATTAGAACATAAGTTTTATTTAATGTAATTCAAACAAATATAAATTTAAAATGAGATTTACATAATATAGAAATCTTCTTATCTATTAAAGCAATATACCTCTTATAAATAGGTTAATATAGTATGTCAATATCAAATGGATCATTACTAATTATTAATTCAATCATGTTGTTCTCAAAACTCAAAAGTATAGGAACTGATTTTTTGGAAAAAAAGACATATGTACATTTCTAATCTAACAAAGACTTTCACCTTTATTATTGTTGACTATTTTTTATGTCTATGTTATAAATATATAATTTTGATATACTCGTAAACATTTTAAATATATGATCTACATTTTAATGCTATATATAATGTAATTCCATAATTTTATTGTTTAAGTTCTTATTTGAAATTTTTAATATATAAATTTTTATACATTTTAATTTGTAATAAATTGTGATTACATAATAATATAATTTCAAATTTGGTAAAATAAATTAAAAATTTGAAATAATCAAATAGATAACACCCTTCAAATATATGTTTTTAATTTCTACAGTTTTCGTTCAAAATATTTTTAATTTTTTTGTCATCCACATAAACTTTTTAAATATATTTTAAAATTTTTGCTAAAATATTTAGCTATACAATAAAATAGAAATTTGTTTAGGATCATTTAAATTTCCTTGTTGTGTTTAAAAAATATAATTTAGCATCTATACTTTAATATATAGGAGGATTTTATAAATAAATATATAGTTATGTTCAAATAATTTAGACATATTATTTTAGCAAATTTTATACATGGTTTACGTCAAACCCCTTTTAATGGTGTATCATATTCATAATGAAAGGATTTTTAAAAATAAATAAGTTACTTTATTAATTTACTATAATTTTTAATATTTAATTCACATAGTTCTTTTATTTTTGTATAATATATACTACAATTAGAAAGTTTATGAAAATATCATAAAACTTTTATTTTATTTTTAGGATAAAATTGTAATCTAAATTGATTTGAATAAAATTATATTACAAATTACGAAATTAATTAATGCATTATTATATAAAATATTTAAATGTTTTGTAAGATTTTTTTGAACTTTTTTCAACAGTATGTTTATAATTAAAAATAAAATTAAAACAGTTTTATAGGTAAAGTTATTATATGTGTTAATTATATAAGATATGATATCTTAATGATACCAACATGTTAAATATAAATAAATGAAATATGAAATAAAGAGGTCAATCTTTAGTAAACCTACACCCCAACTTAAATAAAACCAACTCATTAAACCCGATCCGCATATGACTTTGATCTTCAAATCGATTTAGGGTTCTTAAACTAAATTTTTAAGGGATTTCACTACAAAAAAGAAGGTTTTTCTTAGCGGTCGGATAACGTTATCTAACGAATTCAATAGTGATATTTTTCACTGCTATCGTATTATGATATAATATTGAACTTTTTGTGCATTATTATTTAATAACATATAATTTATGTTATTATCTATATGTTTAAAAATTAAAAAAGAATAACAATATTTTAAACTTTTTGTATTATCGAAATTGCAATTTAATTAAAATTGATTTATAGATTAAAACTAATTTATTAATTAAAATATAATTACAAATTATTCATAAATTAAAACTGGTATACAAAAAGAAAAAGAAAAATTGATTTAAATGTAAACCAAAAAAATTAAACCCAAAAAAAAAATCTAACTCCTCGTGCCTCCATCTCCTTTGCCCGGCCTCGTCTGTTTGCTTACTCCAGCCACCTCCTTCACCGGATCTATCAATCACCATCACGTACTCCTCCACCATCGACGCTTCAAACCACGCTATCCCGCTCTGACTCCGGGACAGCTCCGACTCCACTCCCTCTTCGTTATCCACTATACTTCGAATTGTAGTGAGAATCGAATTGTTAGGATGGAAGAGCGGATACTTTGAGACATACAGAGAGAGAGGAGAGAGGTCGAACCGTGGTGGTGATGCTGGGACGGCGAACAAACAGAGGTCATGTGATGGTGGGGATGGTGAGCCTTGGTTCTTCTTCATGGTGGTGGTGATTGAGGAAAATACATATTCGAAGGAGAAGAAGGGATTTGCTTAAGATCTGAAACCGAAAAGCAAAAAACAAAAATATCGACGGTGGATGAAAGGGAGATTTGTGATTCCTAGTCATATGATCAAAAATAATTAATGGATAATCTTGTGTTCAGAGATTGACCAATAAAAAAGAAAGAAAAAAATAACTAAAACAGTGAATTGTGGTTTTTGGATTGAAATCAATTAAGGATCCAAAATTAACCCAAAAGAAAACTGTTTTTTGTTTTTTCTACGAGAAATATTACAAACAATTTTACAACCGACAATTATACCTTTCATATCAAGATTCACGCCTAATTTTATTAATTGAACCGCTCTATGGAATCTACGTTTAAATGTATTTTTTACGCTATGCTGCAGATCTCTTTTAAGCATTTTCTTTCTTAATTCGCATAATTTCGTTTTTTTCCGGGAATTAAAACCCAAATCTCCTTAAGTCTATATGTAACACAATTTTTTTTCCTAAGAATTCTTAATTTAGTTCTACCATTGGAGCACTCAAACTAGTGTCTCCTAACAAAAGTTCTTAATTTAAGTTTATTAATTAAATATTTATTAAGAATCTAATTAGGAGTTATCCCATTTATCAGGCTCTTATTCGGTGTTGTTTACTGATCGTCTGAGTGTTGCTTACTTGTGTCATTGTGTGTTATATTAATTTTTCAACATTGTAAACAAACTTTTATTATACTCGATAAAAAATAAATTTCATGATTCGAATTAAATCTAAAATCTGTCACAAGCAATTTACAACTCATGGTTAAATCGAAAACAGAGAAAATAAACTAAATGATAAGGAAAATGATGAAACTAAAATACAAGAAAAATGAACTCAATACAAGAGATGCTACTCCCGAATGCATACCAGGAAAGCCTGGACCTCCATAGAACAGACACGTGCCCCAGTCATCGTCTCTAGACATATTTGCGATGCTGTAGAATTCAGGATTGGTTGCTTTGACTTCGACGTGCTGAACTGGCTGGAGAATGTTATTACTGTCTACGATCTCCAAATTGCGGAAGTAGCCCACTTTGCCGAAGCCTTCGTCTGGGAAATGACCAGAGCCCATATCTGTCATCGTCTGCCGGCCGGAAGTATGTGAGTCAACGACTTCACCACCCCATTGCACTTGGTCCGCGTAAATTAAGTTTGAAAAAAGTTCAGCGGGCCAATATCCAACTAATGAGTGGTTAGATCCTAAGCTCAACCACCAATTCCCGGTCTTCCGATCCTTTAATTTTTATTTATTAAATATAATATTAATATATTATTTGAAGAGTATAAAATGCGAAAAGTAAATCAAAGCATTAAATAAATAAACAAACGAACCTTCCATACGGAAATGGTGATCTCAAACTGGTTGGCGTCGAATTCAGAGACAGGAGCAATGGTACCTCCAATGATAATGTTGTCACTGGTTTGTATAAACCCAGGACACTGGAGATTGTAACATCCAGTTACATATGTGTCGCTCTGTATAATAATTATTTTTGTTATTAGTAAAACTTATCAAAATCATGTTTTGCACTTGTTGTTTTTATTGTAATTAAAATGAAAACTGAATCAAACTGATCTTATATTGTACACGGTTTTGAATTAAGTGGTTTGCATGCATCAAACTTCTTTATTTTATATGTGCTAAAAGAGGAACTAATAAAACTTAACCAAAATTAGTTTTTATTTGGAAGGAATATTAGCATATATAAATTGGAAGTAGTTATAAATTAAGTGTGTAACTGATGAGGATATGAGTAAGAAAATAATTACAGAATACTATTAGATCATTCTTACTAGTAATAAGTGTCTTACTGTATAAAATTACAGAATAGGTAATATAATAATTACAGAATACTATTAGAATGTTCTTGCTTGTATTTTATTACTAGTAATAATATAATAAAGTTCTATTACAAAAAATAATATAATAAAGTTAAACTCAGTTTGCTATCCTATTAGCTAGCGTCAGTAAACATTTGTGATTTATATAAATGAGATAAAATTGAGATAACTTACTGTCCAATAAATGAATAGCCTTGGCTTATTGTCCTGATACATATTTGGTGAAACCTAAAATGAAACATTTAAATGTATTAGTAATTATATATCTTAAAAATACAAGTATTTAAACTCTTTAAAACGTACCTGCCACCCTACTTCAATTGTATTAAGATTGTTCTTCTCGTAGGTTCCAGATGTAATCCAAATCTGGGCTAAGCTGAACTCATCTTGTTGTTCCACGTTTGGATCCCACACGCTTATAGTAGCCTCCGTTCCATACATTTCCGGTGGGCTGTACGTAATTCCGACTGCATGCTATCATTTCAAGTCACAATGTCAGTAATTAGTAATTACTAAAAGAGATCAAAATGTGCTTTTATGATACGTGTAAAATAGATATGCTTCTAATCAGTCTTGGAAAAAATGGGTAGTGTCATTCTAGTCTTAACTATATATTCTAGACAGATTAAGCATGTCTATAGAAGTGTCACAGGCCCATTCTTATAAACTAAGTGGGCAGGACCGGGCTTGGATGCAAGCACAACATGTGCTTCAGGGCCAATTAATTAAAAAATTTGTTAGGGGGCAATTTACTGAGGGATTAGTTGAATCATGTGGTATAATTTACTTGACTCTTGTTACTGGTCTAGAAATGATCCTTTCATGTCTTTTTTTTTAAAAAAAATTGCTTTGCTTTATATTGTAAAAAAAGGAAAATAGCGTGATTATGACTAAAAGCCTATAAGTTATAATTAAACGACTATCTGAACACAAAGGAAAAAAATTAACGGCATCTGCTTATTTTTCCATGGTGATCTTTTTATGCAGTGTTCCTCTCTCTTTCTTTTAGGTTATTCCATAAATTGTGTTTATAAGTTATGATGAAATTAAAAATTATGAAAAGTTATTTAATAGTTGAATTGTTGAATATTTGTTGTTTGATCATAAACACGTATATTAAGGGGCAAAATCTTTTTCTTTTGCTTCTAACAAATCTTAGAACCGGCTCATATGTGGGAATTCTGATGTCCCTCAGTATATAGTTTTATTTTATGATAGGTGTAAAATGAATATGCTTCTAATCAGTCTATAACAATTATACCTCATGTCTAGACGAGTACTGATCCGTAGATGAACTAGTCCGTACGGGTACAGTAGATTTGTTAGACCCGTCTATTTGGTCCTTCCATGTAGGGATCATTCCTTCTGGGCAATTGGCCTTACTCACTTGAGCTTCCAAAGTCTTCAACTTGCTTCTTTTTTTAACTCCGGTCGATTTTGGGACTTCTGATGGTCTTTTCTATTTTTTGTAACCAAAAAAAAAAGTTAGTTTCTTTCATAGTTTTTTTTTTACAACAAGAAAATATGTAGATAAATGAAACTAGAAAATACACAAATTGAAGAAAACCTGCAGCTTGTGATTCTGTAAAAGGTCGTGACTAAATGCCACCTGTTTATATATGTCTACGCATTCGATATCCTTTTGATCCGAAGTCTAAACAAAAAGAAATAAGCATATATATGTTAGTATAGCTTTGATTTGCTACGAAAGAACAAACACAATGATTACTTTAAAAATAAGTACTATCACCTTGGTTGGGAATCCAAGACCGAGTGTCATGATCGCAAGAATCACAATTGTAGACCTCATAGTCACACAAACACCTTCAAGAACATACGAAAGTCTAAGACAGTCAAAGATCATATCCATAGATACAGGAGAACGATTCATCTGAGATTACCTTTGCAATAAGCACGAACATCAAAATTAACAACTTGCAGAAATCATAACAAAATGTTCCCGGTAATATCATATAAAATAGATAAGCAAAGATTTACATTGAACACCAAACAGTTGAAGCATAAGATCACTGAAGATCAAACCAAGACTGGAGACTCGGTCATCATCAGAGAAATCGCAACCTATTTATGAGAAATCAGATACGTTTTGACCTCAACTATTTCAGGAGCGGAGCATCAAAAAAGATCCAAGAAACCCATCAAAAGCGTGAAAAGAGAGACCGAGAATCAAGAACATTAGAGGGATCCAAAACATCAACAAAAGACAATGATACTATAAACCCATGTAAAGAGATAAGACGAGAAACAATAAGATTCCTAGTCAAACACTGGAATAGAAGATAAAGCTGAGACCTTTAACGCATAAAGATCTCTCCGCTCGCGATCTCTCTATTCTCCCTTATCCCTTTTCTCAGTCTCTTGCTCTCACCCCTTTAGCTTCTCCAGTCTCCCTCTCTGTGTACTCTATCTCTTTTTTCACTCTAAGCATATATGAAATCTCTCGCTCCCTACCTCTTTTTGTTCCCGTGATGTATGTCACTCTCGTCACAATATTTCTCACCATATGCTCTCTCTCTCTTTTTCTAGTTCTAGTTTCATTCCAATTGTTGCACAAAAAGAGTTTTATTCCAATTAGGGCGAAAGTAGTTTTGTGTTTATATTTTGGTAGAGAGACGGTTGTGTTAAACTATCTATAAAAACATAACGTATGTTTACCATAGAAACAAAAGGGATTTATCTCCAGTGAATATTAACGTTTTATGCTTCTTGGTTTAAATTAAACTTCCTTGTTTTTGCGGTTGGCGAAATAAGAAACCATGCGAAGAAGGCATAATATAACACATCCCGTGGATCACGTTAACGTCAAAACAAGAATGTTAAATTCAAAAAGAAAACAAGAATGTTTTTCGAAAATTGTGACGTTATGATATTTTATATCCACACATGGGCTATAAATAGAAAAATACATTCTTTTCAGAACTTTGGAAAGTTTCGAAAATGGAAACCTACTTGCGGACCCTGTCTCTCAATTATTTCTCATGTGGTGCGGGATTTTAATCATGTGAGAGCCAATTCTTCTAAATTTAATAGTAGTAAATACTAACTTCCCCAAAATAGTATATGGTCAAACTTTGTGAACCAACGTATAGACAAATTAATGTTAGATACAATTATTTTTTAAAAAGATATATTTTATAACTAATTCGGTCGTTTATTTGATTGACGATACAAATTAAAAATTTCCAAACAAATAACAAGAAATTTGGTAAACAATATAACCTTTTCTAAAAAATGTTAATTTAAAATAATTCACTATATAAACTACATAACTATTTGTAATATTTTGCTCGACGTTTAAGTAAATATCTAAGTGTTTCCCATCATGAACTCACTATTACCTTTTTGAAAGTTTAACTTGATTTTGGAATGTAAACTAATTATTTTGAAAGATTAACTAAGATTTTGCACCCTCAAGCTTTAATTTTTTAAAAAAATAGAAACTAATTATTTTGAAAATTAATTAAAATTTTGCTCACTATGTAAAATTTTTGTACAATGAATCACATATTGCATTAAATCCAGGATATGATATAAAATGTTTTACTAAACTAAATACTTGTTTCTGATATACACTTGAACAAAAATAAAATATTGAAATTAACCACGAACTAAGTTTGTCGACAAAAACAGGTTCGCTAACTTGTTAAAAAAACTTGTTAAATGTTTTTTCATAGCTTCATCACAATGAGTAAACTTTGTCCATGAAAACTAAAGATAATTCACAGAATTTTCTTTAAATTAAGTAAATTTATCAATACTCATTTTCATTTTTAGTCAAAAATAATACTCATTTTAAAGAGAAATTTTCTTTCATATTAATGTTTAGAGAAAAAGTGGGAAACAGATGGAAAATGGGATAAATGTGGAAAAGAAGTTATGATATTGAATCTTGAAAATGTAGTGACAAAGAAAAAGGGAGAAAGAAGTAGGGTCTCAACCAAAAAAATGAAAGAGACGAGCAATATTCTATTTTGAAAAAAGCATCGATCTGATGCATATTATTTCGTTTTCACAAATATTATAGTACCTTCAAAGTTCTCTAATTTTTTCAAAAAAAAAATATCATTTCACAAATATATAAAGCAAGAAACTTTTAAATATGTTTTCAAGAATACTAGTAGTCATAATACTATGTGGAAAAAGCATTGCCCGTAAAAAAAGATCTGTAAACTAAATACTGTAAATAATTCAGTGGTGAAGATTAAATATAACTGTTGAAAATATAGGTAAAAAAAAAGAAAAGAATGTTAACCAAGCGAGGACGGCTAGTGGTCTTGCGGGAGCTTCGGCCCCAATACGGACCCGGGTTCGAATCCCGCTGGCCACTGGGGGTTAAATTTAAAATCTGGACTCCCCCAGCGTCCGGTGACCGAGGCGTACTCCGGCCGATAATGTAGGCTGATACGGACACTTGCCGCTAGTCTGAATCCACTTCGGTGGATGCCAGGATACACCGGGTTATTCAAAAAAAAAAAAAAAAAAAGAATGTTGACAAAAATATTCTAATGAAACTATTATATAAAAAAATTAAGTTTCAAAAAAAAAACTATTATATAAATGGGAATTGCGTTTGTGTGAATCATCGAGAAAAAGGGGAGAGTGTCTACGTAACCTAGAAGAGCAACAAATTCTAGAATCAGAGAACCAATGGGACCATGCCGTATTATTACACGCACATAAAGACAGGAAGTTTAGTGTCTGAACGTGTCCCTTCAACTGAATTTCTCTGCTGATATTTGACCCCACGTCACTTCTGAACGTATGTGCTTACAAGAACGTCACATTAATCATTGGTTAATTAGCCAATATCTAATTCACGTGACGAATCAGAGCAACATTAGTGGTTAAAGTCTCTCAACCACAGTTTTATATGTTATTATTTTAGCATATTTAGTTTTGTAACTAAATTTTAATGTTTTTAGAAAAATTAGACCAAAAATAATCCAATAAGATGATGGTAAGTGGACATCAAGTCCCTCAATCAAAAAGAAAAGTTTCTTCCCATAGGTACGTTCGGCTTCTTCTCTCTTCATCTTTTGTTTCTCTTTCATCCTTTTAAATATTTTTCAATACTCATCGAGAGACGTCCGATGCGGATGCTCATGCGAATCTATAATTTAGCTTACGCGACTAAATAAATATATAAAATATCATTATAGTACGTAAGCACATTCATGATGATGAGATCAGATGAAAGAGGACAAAGAAAAGCAATTTCACCACGTCTTTAACGTCTGTGACAAAACTGGCAGGTTAATTAAAAAAATAACAAAGATGATACTACAAATGTTGGCTTTTTTCCAAGTGTTTTTTTCCAAATGTTGTCTTTACTCATACCAACAAATATTTAAAATATGTTACATGATTTATAGTTTCGTTGCGTTGTCACTTAAAGATGGTTAATTAACATAGTGAATTCAAATTTACAAATGTTATTTAATATGTATTGACATTATAAATAACTAAAATCAATATTTAATCACAAATTATAAAATGAAAAAGATGCTTAATTGTTCGGTTTCGATTTGATTTTTCGACACTATGGTTATTAACCATGTCATGTCTAGCAAGTGAGTATTTTAGAGGTCAATGCATGTTGACAAATGTTTTATCTTTTTACATTTCTTAAAAGTATTTCGAGACGCCAAAAGAAGTGGACGTCCCTTGGATTCAGCGTACTTTCAAAAAAAGAAGAAGTCAATTTTAGTGTTTGGACCAATGCATTGAAGAAGAAATTTGGCTGTATATACGTATATATTTCACTAGTGCTTGGCTCAATTTATTATCCCCTACTCGTCAACAATATATTCCGACAAAAAATTAGTGAACTGGTACAATTTTGTTTAGTTAACCAATGTGTGACCATCTTAAAAAACTTGTATTCGGTTTGTCTTATATTAAAATACTTATATCATTTTCAAAAATAATAACCAGACTTTATTAATTTTTGACCAATGATTTGACAATGTTTATATACTTTGTAAATTCTTCCTGATCTCAATATATGATTTGTCTAAAAATTAAAAAAAAAAAAAATTGGATAAAACGACACTAATGAATGGTAATAGGCATCTGAATGGTGAATAGCCATCGAAATATATAGTAATAATGATTTTGATCAATAATGTGCTAGTTTATGTAACACTTGATAAATAAATGCTTTTTTGGACCATAGTGGGGGCAGCAGCTCTCGATTAACTCGCATATAAATCACTCTAGATTCCTTCCTTATCTCTCTCCTTTTCAAATCTCCCTCTCAGCCCACGAACACGTGCGTTTCAAGCAACTGCTCGATTTAGCTTATTGTGCTCTGTTTCGTTTTGATTTTTTCGTGGGTCTGGTGAAAGGTAGAGAAAGGCGGAGTGTTTTCTTCTTGAGGCGGAGAGGTGAATGAGAAACTCGCCTGCGACTCTGTCTCTCTCGGTGAAGTGTTGCTGAAGCAGAAGAACAAGAAGAGCTGTGCTCGGTGGGGCCAATGCGGTTGATAATCTGACATTCTCTTTTCTTCTTAATTCTTGTCAAAATCTTCCCTTTATTCGATTTTATGTGTGTGTGTGTTTCGGCTTATCTTGTTTGTCTTTATTGTTGCCGTTGTGGGCAATACGAGTTTTTTTTTTAATCTCTTTGTTCAGAATTTTGCATTTGTCTTGATGCTTCGTTAGCTCTACCTATTAGCTTCAGCTTGTCTCTGCTCTCATTAATTTGAATCTTACTGCATCGGATTCTGTTTTGCCAGAGTCTTGATCACGAACGACAATGCTCTTGTTTCATGTCAAAAGTCTCAAACTTTCATGTTTTGTTCTGACACTCTGCTTTATGTTTAGCTATGTACTGGTTGTTCTCAGTAGCTGATGATGCTGGGAACTTTAAGGTGTTTTGTATATTTCTTTCTCTTGACTACGATTAGAGAGTTGGTTGACTAAGAGAAAAATGGATTTTAGTTATAACCTACATTTGAGTGATGGTGAAACATTGTAAGCTTTAATACATACTTGTAGTTCAAACTGTTTTGAAGTAATGTAGCAATTGATGTGTTATGTGTCTTACTATAAGGTGTGTTATCTGAATTAGAATTGCTATCTGTAACAGAACAATCTGGAGATGGACTTTCTTTTCTGTGATGCCAACAGATTCAAATTCAAGAAGTAATCAGCAAAAAGCAGTTATGGAGTTGTTTACTCAGCCATAGACACCCTTACCGGTGAGAAAGTGACAATAAAGAAAATACATGATATTTTCGAGCATTTAGTTGAAACCAAGCACATTATGCTTACTCCTTCAAGAAGAGAACTCAAATTTGTATGTATATGTTTGAGCTCATGGAATCTGATCCTTCATCAAGTTATATAAAGACACTGATGATTTTGACTAGAAAGCATTACCAGTTTTTCATGTATCAGTTATTGCACTGTTAGATTAGTCGTATACATATGCATTGACATAATCAGAGCCTATTCCACATATCAGTGGTTCTGACTCTTGTGTTTAGATGCTTTCAGAGCAACAGTAATACACTCAACCGCAGTTTCTCGAGGAGGACAACGAAAAATTTATGAATAACACAAACACCGAACCCTGAAACTACTCAAAACATTCCTCTTAACCATCATGCAACGTTACAAGCATTTCAAAGAAACCTCTCAGGTTCCAGCAGCAATGTTTCCAAAACAAACTCTTAAGAAAACCGTAAACCATCACTCTCTTCAAGCAGCTGCCAAACCAAACACTTTCATGGGCCCAGGGCGGTGGCGCCTTTTGACAATTGCAGAATCAGCAGAGAAGTATATGAGCCGAGATAATTCATCGCAGCACAACTCTCCCCTTTCCACAACAATCTGCAGCAACACTCTCCATGGGAAAGCAACAAGAGAGGAGAACAACCATGGAATCTGAGAAGCAGGCAAGACAAATATCTCAGTGTAATAGATACGCACAAGACCTAGCCTAGCCATCAACATAGATAACAATCCGTTTTTTTTTTTGATAACACATTTTTTTTTATAACAATCCGTTTATCATGGCTTTTGATCACACAGAACATCACTGTATGTTTCAACCTCTCTCATTAAAGAAAATTGGCTTTAAACAAATATATTATGAAAGAACGTCATTGTATATGTTTCAACCTATTTCATCAAAGAAAATTGTCTTTAACCAAATATATTATGAAAGAAATTTTGTTTTGCTTTTCTCTGTTTCTGTCAGAAGTAAAAGGAGGTTATGTTCTGGCATATAAAATCGACAGAAAAAGTTCTGATTTTTCACACGTTTAAAAGAACCGCTGGCTACAGAGGATGTATACAGTGTGGACTGCAGAATGATGATGTTTCATGGCACAGCCGACGCATGTGGTAGTGGAAGCCCATTTCACAGGCACCACTTTGTTCTTTCCAGTGTCACTAGTTACAGAAAGGTACATTGTCACTTGATCAAATCTTTAAACCAAACAATTCGTGTATGTATTTCTTTATATACACTCGAGTTTGCTTATCTTCTTCTTAAACATGTTCCTCACTTACCTAAATCGGAGTATTAGTAGTAGTAAGTAGTAACAAATAAATGAATTTTTTTTTTTTTGATCAAACCATACTTGTATTTAAATCATAGAGGTTCAAACTCCATCAAAGGAGGATACAACAAAGCTACATCGAGCCAAACAAACCAAAGAGCTGGTAAAATAAAAGATAGGATGGCGACACCAATCATAAAAAAATACCATAAGAAATCGTATTACAACGGTTTCATAAGCTTCTTGAAAGATAGCATCTAGTGTAACCCATAGGACCACACATACTGCACCAGACGCAGAGGAGAGCACTCGATGGGAGGAAGATCCTTGCAATACCAACGACGCTTGTAAATCCAAATCACTCCATACAAGAGGACATATTGGAAAAAGGAGATGCTCCAAGCAGGAGACAAACGGATAACCTGTACCCGCCATAATCATATTCATCCAGCTAACTATAGCAATGAACTTCTCCTTCAACTGCCACCAAAAGGAGAAATACCAACACACAAGACCAAACGCTAGAATGAATACAGTAAGACTGCACACAGCAGTAAGAAGACTGCACACAGCAGTAAGCCTGCACACAGCAGTAAGAAAACTGCACACAGCAGTAAGAAGACTGCACACGACAGTAAACCTGCACACAGCAGTAAGAGAACGCACCAAGGCGACATAAAGATCATCAAAGAGCACAATGGTAGAACCAACATAAATTAAGTCCGTAAGTACATCACCGGCTAAAGCTATGGTCCTCAATTCCAATGTCACACAGACAAATAGCTGGAAACCCATAAAAGTGAGGTTAGATAAGTCGGAGCCAGAGCTAATGGAAGACCCGTCCATGTGTCCACATGAAAACGACCTGCATACAGCACAGAACAACCGCCCATAGACGAAAGTACTACCACCGGTGGACACAAGAGGAACACCACCACCACTTATCTTAGAAACCATCCATGGAAGAGGAGGCTTTAGATCTAGGATTCGGGTAAGATCTTGGGGAGAGTGAACGGAGAAGGAGATGGGGCTTCGAGGAAGAGCGAGGAGAGAGGAAACGTCAGGAGGGTCTGGAGGTTCCGGTGGAACGATGGGAGAGGGAGCTTTAAGCGGAGTGGACTTACGCGGCGGCGGATCTGGAGGCGGCCTGAAACGCGACGGAGGAGCAATCACCATCAAAGCCATGGAGGAGGAGAGTTGCTTCAAACGGAGGAGGAGGGATGAGCGGCGGAGCTGGAGCGGAGGAGAGCCATCCAAACGGCGTGCCTAGGGAAGCGGGCCTGAGAGGATATTTTCTAGGGCGCTTTTGCAGATGATCCAGTCTCCGCTGCGATTTGTAACAAATAAATGAATAAACTACTAAAAACGTGTGTCTTAATACTGTTACTAATATATAATATAATATGATATGTAACATTCGTTTCTGATCGGTTCTGTGCTCTAATCCATTTTATTTGTTCCAAATTTATATTGTTAAGGTGGTGGTGACTGTTTAAGATTCATCTTTAGCCATGAATCTTTTAATAACATCTTTTCATATCATTATTGAAGTTTGTGGGTATACATAATAGACATTTGTGATCTCTGAGAACTTTTTTTCTTCTATTCTTCAGAATCTCTTAATGTAAATCTTATAGTCTTTTACTGTAAAATAGAAGTAAAAAACATTACTTCAAATTATATTATCCATCTCCTACTGCAACTGCAACCGCAACCAAATGCGCTGAGAAAGGAGACAAATAACGTGTGCGGTGGGACCACAGCATTGTGAGCGTTGTCCCATAGATCAGCCATCATAATGGGGCCACCTGTTTGGCCCATATCTCCAGCCTTATAGAGAAGACTTTGCTTTGAATAAAATTGTATTTTGTATGGCTTAAACAAACCATTACTCTATAATCCATTCTTCGTTCTTCTCCTTTCTCAACTCTATAAAAGCATGTCTTGTCTTAACCTAAACCCATCACAATCTCGGTTCTACTTTGTAACACTAAAAGTGGTACTGGTAATAAACATCTTAATCTCCTAGATGTGAATATTTAATTTTTCCTTCCATCATTAAAAAAAGTTTGAGAAGAAAAAAGAAGATACAAAAGGACATGGAATTGGTTCTTCCAAGACGAATGTGAAAGCTGGCTGAAAAAAGCAGAAAAAAATGAATATATTTTCAGTGTGTTATTTTTGTAACATATTTAATGTAAATTGAAATACATAAATAAATAGATACTAGAATTGGGTAAGTGTCAGTTTGGTAGACGGTGAAATGCGAGAGGCACCCGATTTTTCTAAATCTCAGTCCCAAGAAACCAAACCCTCTTCGTTCCCTCGTTGGAAACATATCATCTACAGTTCATCTACTTTCTTTTGTTTTCTTGCATTCATAGTGTGTGAAAGATTTTACAAACTAATACTCATAAACAACAAATAATACTGATATGCATAAAATTATAATATATGAATATTTTATATTTTAAATTTTAGATCTATATATTTTACATTATGTAATAAAGTACATGGTATGACTTTTGCATGAATATCTCAAATTTGAAATACTTATATATTATTATCGTTAATGTATTAAATATTAAAGATAAAGATGTTCTTACACCTTGTAAAGATTTAAAACAATAAAAAAAGATTTGAAACAATCATTAACAGCCCTAGAAAACCAAATATTGTAATTTTCACTGTTTCACTGTTTCACTTTGCGTTGTTAAGCCTCTAATTACTATTACTACTATTTAAAAAGACCAGAATCAACATTTTAGTTTCAAATCTTATTTTCTCAGATTTGAATTCAGTATCATAGTTCATTATATAACCTAGTTTATAAATATCTATAACTTACTTATCTCTCTTTTTTTTGGTAGGTACTTATCTCTCTTTCTTGTTCTTGGTGGATGAAATAATTCTTTAAGGGGGAATTTGTGAGATGTACATAAGGGAGGAAAAACTCAAGCATATAGCCATTCTACAGTTGCAAACGGTGGATGGGACAATTAGCACACAATCTTGACCAAATTCTCTTTTTAGGCGCGTGTGTTTGATTTTGAAGCTCTAAAACTGAATTTGTAATATTATACTATATGTTATATAGTATAGTCGAAAGATTATGACAATTAAGAATATAGCCATACATGGAAAAACGTGTCTGTGTATTATCAAACGCTCGAATTATATACTATTCTATATATAATATAGATATAGAATAGATTATTCCAAACATAAAATGTAAACCCTAAACCCTAAACCCAAATCCTAAATCTTAAACCCAAACCTAAACCCTAAACCCTAAACCCAAACCATATACTCTAAACCCTAAACCCAAATCCTAAATCTTAAACCTAAATCTAAACCCTAAATCCAAACCATATACCCTAAACCCAAACACTAAACCATAAACCCTAAACCCAAATTCTGAACAGTAAACCCAAACCAAAACCCTAAACCCAAACCATATACCCAAACCATGTACCCTAAACCCAAACCCTAATCCTAAACCCTAAACTCAAACCATTATCATTACATGACTATGTTATACATACTATGGTATGGAAAACTCGACACACCCACAAACTTTGTATATATGAAATTCTCTAAAATTTCTTTAGAGAAAGAGCTGATGAGTGGCGATGGTGTTGGAAAACAAAATAATGTAACTGATCAAGTAGTGAGTAAGAAGAATCAGAAGGTAGAGAAAGAGATACAAAGTGCAAAATAAGAGAAAAAGAAACGTATCATACTATACTGTAATTTAAAATAGAGTATAATATGATAAATTGAGAGAGAGAGAAACCCTAAATCTAAACTCAAATCATATAGTATAGGTAAAGACAAATAAACAAACACAAATTCATATACTAAACCCAAATATAAAATTCTAAATCCAAATCATATACCCTAAACCTAAACCCTGAACTATAAACCCTAAATCCAAACTATGAACCCTAAACCCAAACCATATACCCTAAACCCAAACCATATACCCTAAACCCAAACCCTAATCTTAAACCCTAAACCCTAAACCCAAACTTTTATCCATTACGTGACTATACTATACATATTATGGTATGGAATACTCGACACACCCACAAAATTTGTATATATGAAATTCTTTAAAGTTTCTTTAGAGATAGAGATGATGAGTGGCAACAGTGTTAGAGAACAAAACAGTGTAACTGATTAAGTAGTGAATAAGAAGAATTATGAGGCAGAGAAGGAGATGTAAATTACAAAAGAAGAGAAAAGAAAATTTATCATACTATACTGTAATTTAAAATAGTATAGAATATATGACGTATGATATGGGGATATAGATTATGAAGAAAATTAGAGCAGTTTAACCAATTGGGAGGGTCAAAGTTAATATGATAGTTTGAATATGGAATACTCGACACAACCACATAAACTTTTATTTTTAATATGTACACAGTGTCTAACCAATTGAGAGGGTCAAAGTTAACATAACAACTTGAGAATGTCACCATAAATGTATGTGTTATGACACGAAGGAAAGCTTCTGTGAGAGTTGCGTGCACGGGGAGGAGGAGGAGTGGAGATGATGTAAGAGGAAGAGGAAAAAGAGGAGGAGGAGTGGAGATGATGTTATAGTACATTGTGTTGTACTATTCTATATTTATCAAATGGAATAGTACAACACAACATTTACTGTTCATCTTCTCCATTAGTTCTTACGCATCCTCTGTTTTTAATCCACATATATCAAAGTATTAAAAATGTAAACCCAAACAAATATATGAAGAAACGTGATCAAACATAGTTATTGGATCAGATGATTACACATCATGCGAAGTATCACTTTCCAAGAATTTCATAAAGCTTATAAATGATCATCAGACAAAAGAAAGAGAATAAAGATCATTCTGGAAAAAAATAGTTTCAGAAGAACAAGATGAAGTGATGAACGATGGAAGTGAGAGTGAAATTGAAATAGTAGAATGAAGGGTATTTTTTGTCTTTATACATATTATACAAACAATATCATAACCAAGAAGTTGTTATGGTTATAAACTTTTTTTTTTTGTTGCTATGTGTATGCAATGCAATTTCCCATTCTTTAATATATATAGATTTCAATAATATCCTTTTTTCCTTTCTGTTGTATTTTTGTTTTGTTTTTCAAAGGAGTTGACAAAAAATGAAGGGACTGGAAGTGGGGACCCAAAGGAGTGCCACGTGGCCACCATGCCCGATAGATATGCATGTGGATCTTTATGAGCAAGTAGTAGATTAGATCCTCTTTTGTACGAACCACTTTACTATCTCTTATTACTTGAGAGTATCTATCTGATCTCGATCTCAACCATCGCCGATACATTAAAGTTACAGTCTGTATATATATTATAGATATCATCATCGGGTTTGTATGTATAGAGAGGAGAGAGGGGCACATGGGGATGGGACTTTGAAAGATGGAGATTTTCATGTGAGCACATGTGCTCTCTTCACTCATTTTCCTTCTCTTTGGGCTTTCTGTGGGTCCCTTGTTCTTATGCACATGTCGTAGATCGGCTCATGCTCCTTCTTATCTACACGCGCGTGATGTCTCTTTTCTTAATATTTCTCGTCCGTACTGCCCTGCGTTGTTACTACAACTTACTAGTATGATTTTAATACTCAACTTAACCCGCTTGTATTAACAGCAGATATCCAATACAATACTAAAGTTATTGCTTAGTCATTACTAAATAATAATTTCCAGCCTCTCAATAAAAAAAAGTACCACATCTCACATGAAACAAATAAAATCCAATTTAGATGTGAGCATGATCTACTTAAGTGAGTGACATATCCACTACAGTCTGACCAGTCGACATGGCGCGTGGTAAAACCAAATCTCTTTTGCAAGATCCAAATCTATGTAACCCACCCAAGTAAGAAAAAATAAACCTACAATCCGAAACACGAGGATAATAAAATACTATAAAAACATACATCTGGACCCAGCTCTTTGATGACAATATTAACCATTTCTCCTTACTAAAATACTACATTTTTAAAAAATAAAAATCGAGTTTCAGTTTACAGTCTTTTTAGACAAACCAAACCGAAATTTGTATCTAACCAAAACATTGTACCGAATAAGCCAAAACAATGTAACAAGGGGCGTAAGAAATTAAGCCAAACGGCCCAAACCACTATAGTTTTGTTGAATCAACTATAAGTTGGAATATTATTATGAGTGATAGTTAAAAAAAATTGTCGATTTTGAAAAAAATTGATGAATTAAAATACACATATTTTCCTTCTAAACTTAACTCGTTTATTTATTACTTAAAACAATAAATTCATGATAACCAAAGTATAGTGTGGAATTGAACCGGCCAAAAAAATTTACATCCACTAAATCCATAAACACACATATATATACACACATGCGCTTTCCTTACTTATTCATTATTCTCTCAAACATATACACAATCATCTCTCTCTCTCTCTCTCTCTCTCTCTCTCTCTCTCTCTCAAAATGGAGAAAACTCTAGCAACTCCCGACAACGCTAGATCTCTTTCACCGTCATCTTCAGCCACCGTGAATTCACGAGCAGGTGGTTTCGAACGAAGAACCAAACGGAGATTGTCAAAGACTAAGGCAAGCGTGTGTGTCTCCAGCCAAGAAGAAGATGATGAAGAAGAGGTAAAAGAAAAGATTGAGGCGTTGCAAAGGATTATTCCCGGAGGAACGGCGCTTGGTGTGGACGCGCTCTTCGAAGAGACAGCTGGTTACATAATGTCTCTACAATGTCAGATCAAAACCATTAAAGTCCTCACTTCATTTCTCCAACGCTTAGATAAACAAGATATGAAGTTCGGAGGTTGAAGATGTTGATGATGACACCAAAGATTGTTCTTCTCTTTCTTTTGATTAAGAAAAAGTATGTTTTTATTTAGTTTTATTTTTAACTCTTTTTTAATATGGCTTTTAGCTTTGATAAAAGGGGAAAGAGATCTCAGCATTTTTCTCTTCGAAATCTTTTTCTTTAGCAAGCATCAAAGTTCTTATTTATCTAAGCCTGTTCGTAGACTCGTAGTCATGCCTCATGAGAAGTGTTGATTGCGATATACTACTATGTAGTATATAACTATATATTAACGAAAATTACTATTAATGTAGCCTGTAGGGATTATAATAGTAATATAACTTAACACTTAGCGAGTTAGCGGGATGACGTAAAAATTACTTGAGACTTAGTTGGATGACGTCAAAAATTACTTGAGATTTAGTTGTATGCCATATAGAAATTAAATTAAATCACGAGGTAGCACACTAGCACTTGCATTTGAGATTTGGCATTAATGATATTGAGCAAGTTAACGTTACGTGGCCCATTGTTTAAAAATCTGTGTGAGCTCACTTCACATGCTATACAACAAAGATTTCAAGGTTGGTTGAATCAATATATATTAAAGCTTACGATACACACATTGGATTTGAGATCCATGGTCTAGTTGTGCAAGATTTGAGCTCATGTTTATAGTCATTGTACACATACATTGTTCTATAGTCCTGTAAGGCTATAACTTTTTGTAAGATAATAATATGCCTAAAAACAAGTTTTATTCCACACATATAGCCGGAAGCTATTACTTTTCTTACCAACTTAATTATCCAAATTACAATAAAAAAGTACTTGGATTTTCGACTTATATATGAGCAGGTCAAAATTAAGTGTTTAGTAATCAAGAATTTGAAAAGAAACTACTCATCTAGCTAGCATTAAATGAAGTTATAAATACTAGTGTAACCATAGTTAAAACTCTTAAAGACACTTGAATCATGGATATTTAAAGTAAGTTGTAATCAAGTTGTAATAAATCATAAACGACAAAATAATTTGTAAATCATTAGTGTTAGTCCTTCGCTAGAAAAGCTCATTGATGCAGTATCTGTTTATTACTACTATACACATCCTACATGGCTTACAAGGCTACAAGAGTGAGACCCGATACAATTTGCCTTAGCTATATTCTTATTTCGGCTTTATTTTTCTGGGCATGGGCCTATAAACCCGCAAAGGCTTCTATAGTCTCAATTGTTACTTTTCTATCCAGTAACGTGGTACATTTTAAATGTTGCATACATACATACATGCTAAGGCATAGTTATTTCTCTGTTGTGTGACTCCTTGGAAGAGATTTTGATTGGCAATCCGAGGGACGGAAATGGGAGAGGATCCATGGTGATTATCTCATCTAGATGGACCGATGACCAAGCGTAACATGTCACAACGAAAATGCAAGAGAACAAGAATACTGGCTTTGGCTAGTTGGTGACCTACAAAGCTTGGTCTTGTATTCAAAAACTAATTGGATCTTGAAATATTTCAGGATTGTATTGAGTTCCATAGTTGTCCAACGTATCTGCAAACCATTAGATATGTTATTAGTATTTCTTTAAAGGATCTAGAGAGATGCATGAGGTACATGTCTCGCATTCCAGCCTTTAGGAATTTTGAATCCTCCCGTACAAACACTCAAAGACTATAGTAAACGTGAGAGCTTTTGCTGAGCGGTGTAAGCTAATCTCTTTTTTGCCTAGAGCCATTCGGTTTCAAGATGAAGAATATTCGTTTAGTTATTCAAATGATGCAATTAACTCAAGATGGAGGAGTTTAATTAGCTGCAGAAGAGTAGCAGCCGAAAGAACTGATGATGATGATGGTTGAAATTGACATTGACAACAACTATTATCCAACGTTATGATGGTTGTAAATCATCATCAAAGGCATTGTTCTATATATGATTGGTTAGCGAACCCAATTTAATGACATATATTATTATATACAACTTTCGCATATAGGTAGGCGCACACATATAGTATTTGTTTGTGACTTTGTGTGGGCATATGCTATGTGTATATTTGGTAGTTAAGACTTTGATTCTTTGAATGGTCGAGGCTTTTAATTTAGTGCATTTGGTTGGTCGGATCACTTTGAACGCCTAAAATGAAACTTGTTCTAACCATTAGTAGAAAGCAACTAACGCTTCCTATCAAATTTAATTCGCCATTTATCATTTTGATGGATCACACCGCTTTAACCACATCAAAAGAATGGAAAGCAGCCCAATCTACCCTCCCTACCCCATCAGTTAAACCGCCATTCCAACCAAGCAGAGGTGATTTTGAATTTACCTGTAGATCCGATGCGGCTTGGAAGAAAGAGATCAGCTCCGGCGGTCTGGCGTGGAGTTTCTACAACTCATCTGGAGTGAGAATCAACTCACATAGTGAATATGTGGCGTTTGTGATTTCGTCCCTAGTGGCAGAGGGACTAGCAATACGTGTGGCGATAGAGCATGTAATTGCTCTGTAGCTGAAGACGGTGGTCTTCGAGTCGTACTCTCTTCAATTGGTGTCAGCGATTGTGGATGGATCAAGTTACTCTGAGATTCATGGAATCCTCTCTGATATTCGTCTCCTATCTATCTCGTTTGTTTCTGTATCTTTTCGATTTAGCTCCAGAGGAAACCTTAAGTTTGAGGACTCGTTGGCTAAACAAACTCTATAAGACTCTGTTTTATTCCCGGTTTAACCAAACCAAATGAATAAAATTTCTAGTGTTAAAAAAAAAAAAACATATCTATTTTTTTGCCAGAAATTTACAATATATTATACATTACTAGTGTGTGGAAGCCTGAGGTAGGAGAAGAAGATAGGTAGTATATATAAACATATTTTCATATATACATTACATGTGCCATGTGTGTAAAGGCTAAAAGCCTGATAGTATTGAATTGATATACTAAGTAACATACTTTCAACCGTTACATCTCGACTCTTGTTATATTCTCAAAAACCAGTATAATAAGTTGGTTTTGGAAAATGGAAATGAGGGTTTCGTTTCTTTTCAAAGTTGCAAATAAAATGTCATACCGTAACAACTAACAAGGGATATTTGAATATTCACGTGGTGTATAGTGTCTACATGGTTAAAGGACACTAATCAGGAGGAACTTGTACTAGCAAAATTTGATCGTAATCCATGTGCTTTAATCAAAATATGCCGGATCCGACAAATGTTTGGGGTCATTAATTAGGACATTTTCTTGGGGATTTAGCTCGTAAATTCAATGCAGTCCTGAAAAGAAGAGCATTTGATTTAACCAATTAAGTGTTGAAATAAATATATGCGTTATATTGGACAGCTAGTGTTTTTTTATAAAAAAATAATATATATATGCGTTATAGATATTGAATTTTAATATGTATTATACTAGTTCATTCGTAAGAAAAGATAATTTTTATATCAAATGGCATTAGTGGGAAAACAGTTTATCGTTTAGAAAACTTAGTGTTAGAAAATTAAAATAAAATATCAGTTTTAACAAATTATTCACATTGCAACAGTATAAAAAAATTCAGAAGCAAGAGGAGCAAATCCAGAGAAGAAATACAGTAAGAGAAGTGAATTATTTTGTGATGCATCAACTAGTTATAATACTCATCAGACCCACCTTAACCTACCATACTATTACTACTTTTATTTATCTATTTCTTTTTATTTTTTCATATGTTTTCTAATCTCTAATCAAAGATTCATCTCCTCTTATTTCTTCTTTGTGGGTCCTCTTCCCCCTCTGCATCTCCACATGCTAGCCTAGCTGTATCTACTGTTTACCACTCTTATTGTTACCCAAACTTAAATGCCACTTGAATGCAAACTATATATTTAGGTGAAAACCAGTAATATGCTAATTAAAACTTGAAAAACCACTATCTATTTTAGCAACGATTACTATCTAATCTTGGTTTTACTGTCCAACATAAAAAATCAAGAACAGAAATAAATGTAGTTTGACTTCTCTTTTAACGTCAAGTGACTACTAATTTAAGTATCTCCTTAGCTAATCTTAGAGAAGCACAAACACAAAAGGGTCTACTTTAAGTCTACCTAGATTCTTGATTTGAGGCTTGCCTTACATTTTAAGCACTCACAAGAGTGGAAACTTACTTGGATTAATCAGCTTCACGTGATATAAGAGCTACCTTGCATTTTTACAAAAATGTCCTGTAAACATTAGTAACGTACTGATCGAGCTAATGAAAAGAAACGTAAATAGAAATACGGATAGCGAGATAAGTCATTCATATGGGAGACAGCTTCTCATACGCGTCCATACCTTTGCATGAAATATTAGTATATTAAATCTTCATAATTTGTTTTGTGCAGAATTTTAGCGTTATTGTAATCACCGTATTAAATGGGAGTGTAAATGCACCAGTAACATATCAACTAACCACACACTCCTCCACCTGTTTGTATTTACTTCCAAACTTCGAAAATACCCTTTGCTTCCTTCTATTTATAAACCCTAGTTTCCAGTTCCATTCTACCACCAAGGACCATACAACACAACACCATTTGCAAACAACTTCTGCTTTCTCTCACTGAGTTTTTGAAATGAGAGGGATGAAGAGTCTAACTATTTGGGCTCTCTTTGCTGCTTTACTCTCACAGCAGCTGTTTGCTTCCGTTACTTCCATAAGGTTCGAAGATGAGAAGACATACTACTCTCCTCCCTCTGGTAAGAAGAAAAAACATACACCTCGTCCCAAATTCCCAATCTTGCTATGTTACAAGAATCTTGATTTTAGCATCTTTATTTGACTCTTTCTTTTTGCTTGACGTGACATACAGGACACGGCGGTTACACTCCCACTCCTAACTGTGGAAGTCCACCTTACGACCCAACTCCTTCAACTCCATCTCACACTCCAACTCCTTCGACTCCATCTCACACTCCAACCCCACACACACCAACTCACCACACGCCTCCTTGTAACTGTGGGACTCCACCTCACGACCCTTCCACACCTTCTCACCCTTCTACACCATCACATCCTTCGACGCCTTCACACCCTTCAACGCCTCCTTCGGGTGGATATTACTCTCCACCAAGTACTCCAGTCGTTGTGACTCCACCAACACCCATTGTTGTAGGAAGCCCACCAACTCCTATTATTGACCCTGGCACTCCTGGAACTCCTTTCGTTCCTGCTCCTTTTCCACCAATCACTGGAACATGCGAGTAAGTAACAAATATTCCTCTTTCTAACACATTACACTACGCTATATAGTGGTTTCACACCTTTATTATTTTGTGCAGTTACTGGAGAAACCACCCTACACTCATATGGGGTCTTCTTGGCTGGTGGGGAACCGTTGGTGGAGCGTTTGGTACAGTCAGTACTTC